>NC_053167.1:63267406-63567406 GCF_016835505.1 Polypterus senegalus | reverse complement strand
TGCTCAGAATATGAATAACTGAAAATGTTTGGAGAAATTTTGAACTCTTAAATGTTTTTTGTAGTAAAAAGCAGAGTTTCCATAACCTGTCAGAGCAAGCAAGATTAGCCTAATTATACGGTCATACATTGTGTGATTCTGGCTGAATAGTTTTCTGAGTCCGTCTAAATTTCATCTTCATTGGCTATTGTTTCACGAGAGGGGTTGCAATGCCCGATTACAGTACGTCTTACAATTGGGTTGTCATTTCTGTCATTTCCAAAATTTCCGCCAGCCTCTTGTATTGTGAGCAGTCTCGTGAACGGATTTTCCGATGTCACCATCAAATTTCCTGAAATTCATTGTGCAGCGACCACAGAACACTGTACATTTGGTATCATTGTTGCCATGCTCATTTTCACCTTTTTGATTTCAAAAAGTTCCGTACGTGAACAACAACATGGCCAATAACAAAAGTAACTTAGCAAACCGTTTACACGTTTACTAGAAGAACCTGAAATACACACACACAGGTAAATTACATATCCCCATTTCTCTCTGTCTGTATATCCTGTACCTTCCCAAACATCCATGTGTCCACTTAACGTCTTTTTCTTTTCTTTGTAGTTTCTGAGCACAGTACAGTAAGAGCCAGCTCTTACTGCTCTTTTGTTTGTTGACATTTTGAGAAGCCCGTGGCCATATTGTCTCTTGACTGGGTGAAACGGTCTGTTGGAGCCATTTACACGTATAGTTGAAGTGGCCTGTCAATTGGACCAAACATGCTCGTTTGTGCTTCCATGCGACTCTCGACTATCATGCAGTGTGAGTAGTTGCTTGGCCATTATTTCTAAAAGCTGCACAGTGTATACCTGCTCCTAGTCAATAATGCACCAAACCCCAATTAGGCCCTTTCACTTAATGTACTAGCAGTGCACACTGGGAAAAACTCCACTTGGTATCATTTCAGAGTAATTGTAAAACTATATCTTCAATCATAATTTTGATTTCTCAAAACTGTTTAAATTCTTTTTGCGAGGATGGCCCTGCTTCATTTCTGATGACCCCAGTGGTGTTTCTCTTTCTCAATGCTCGTCTAGTTTCTTTCTTGCCTTTTGCTTGATCTTGGTTAATGCTGCTCATGCTATAGTAATATACTGACTCATTCTTTTACTATTTTTAATGCTTTAATGTTGACTGATCTTATCTGCAGGATGTTGACATTTTGTGCTTTTGCTTTGAATTTTTTTGTAAAAATTGCCACACAGATAGTATTTTGCAACTAAACCGCTGTCCTTATCATCTATTTTTATACCTACACCTTATTAATACAGTATTACACCATGGAGATTATTACCCTTAACAAATTATCATGATATTTCTGTTTAAAATACATAAACCCTTCAGGGCCCTCTGATAATCCTCTATGAAAGGTGTAATCCATTTAAATATTTCCATAATTATGTGACAGAATATACACGGCAGGTGATTCCATTATGTTGAAATTATTATAACAAAAAACACAAAATGCCCCAGTGATGCAATGGAAGGAGAATATCCTAAAGGAGCTTAATATACTTAGTAGAAATGAATAGTCATGCAAGGTTGTTATTATTCACAAGGAAGAGGATAATGACAATAAATTGAAGGGTTACCACTTTATAGAGTTATAAACATGCTAAGGCTGACAAGGGAAAAAAGGGGGGGGGGGCATTCCAAGGTACTCATGGCAGGTGCTGCCACTTTCTTGTTGGTAGAAAAACATGAACAGCGGACTTGGCGTCTTGTGCACTTTCAAATGGCCTCTCTCCATTCAGCTATATGGCTCCCCATTAAGGTACCTGTGGTTTCCACAAACACAGTACTTGTAATTTAAAGTATGAAGTCATGGATTTTATTCATGCTTATTATTTTCTTGTGGTAATCCAGAATTCTGAGTGTCGTTACTTATCATTTTTGCAATGTAATACTTCAGATATTAGCTTCTACAGAGATTTATACCAACTGATATTGATTATTTCTATTTGTGCTTTTATTATTATGTCACTCACAATAAGGAAACTTAATGATTATTTTGTAAAGAAATAAAATAAAACTACCCCATTGATACTCCAAACAATTCTGCTTAGATATAGCATCTTGAGTACTTTTTATAGTTTGTGCTTATTTAGACAAATAGAAATTGGCTGTGAATGAAATACCATGAGAAAGTGGAAATGTGTGGTAAAGCTGTATCAGCAAAGCTAGCAAAAACATGTTAAGCTTCAGGTTTGAGTTATTACTGTTTTACAAAATAATGTAACATTCTCAAACCTGCTCAATCCAAGGACAGCCATAGGGGCCTGGAGCCTATCCTGGTACTACTGGCGGCAAGAAAGCAAGCAACTTAGGGCATCGTGCCAGTCCGTTGATGTTGAAGTGTTTTACAAAATGTTATGAATCATTGATGTGTACAAAACTTAATAACAAAACAAATGAATATGTTTACTGCGGTGGGTTGGCACCCTGCCCAGGATTGGTTCCTGCCTTGTGCCCTGTGTTGGCTGGGATTGGCTCCAGCAGACCCCCGTGACCCTGTATTCGGATTCAGCGGGTTAGAAAATGGATGGATGGATGAATATGTTTATAAAGACTTAAGGTCCATATTGCCACATGTACAGAGATAAACAGCATGCGATATACTGCCACACTCTGTGCCATGATTTGTGAAAGTAACTGTCTTACCTTAAAATTTCTATCTTCCCTACCTGAACAATTTCAGAAATGATATACTCTAAGATCTGCATTTTTTTCTGAAGTTTTCAAATGTGAGAATGTGTATAACCTCCCACTAGTAACAGGGACTACTAAGGAGGTACTGGTTTAATTAGAACTTGTAGAGGGAGAAATAATGCTTGGATTAAATAGTCTAAAATATATCAAATCAGAAAGCACTGCTTATGAGAAAGACCAAGGAGATGCAGTGGACTTCTCACTATCACCGCCGTCCAGACAGTGTTCAGAAGCCGATAAGAAGATTAATAGAATGTTAGACCATGCAGCACTATGTGTAGACTACAAGCCAAAGCTTTTCATGTTCAAGCTTTATAATGATGTAGTGAGGCCAATCTTGGAGTACTTTGTGCAGCTTTGGTCTCCAGGATAGCAATGCTAGAAAAAGTCAAGAGAAGAACGACTAGCTTGATTTGAAGACAGACAGGTATTAGTTATGAAGATATGTTAAAACAGTCAAATCTTTTCAGTTTAAGCACAAGGAGATATAGACATGAAATGACTGAAGTGTTTAAAATTATGAACAGAATGGCTACAGTGGATCGAGACTGTTACTTTAAAATGAGTTCAACAAGAACACGGAGACATAGCTGGAAGGCTAAGTGAGAAGGGTTAGGGTAAATTTCAAACATTAGGAAGTTTATCTTCACACAGAAAACCATACCTAATGAAGAAACGTAGTAGACAGTAGACTTTTAGGGACCTTCTAATGTTGTAATAAGTGGAACCAAGACTGACTAGGATATACATTTATAATTGAGACTGTAGTCATTGGTATCTTTCACAAAAGGAAATATTGACTTCTAATGCATAATACATGTTTTTAATATAATTTTTTGTTTTGGCCTTTTACTTTCTTTGTAGCATTAATAAAACACAAAATGTAAAGGAATGTAATAGGCCTAATTGATTTAAATGCAATAATAGCTTCTAGGTAAAGCCATGTGAGGACAGAAAATCCGTGAGTAAAAGAAATCTCAAAAATTCTGTAAAAATATACTGTAAGTAATTCATGTATTCCCTTACTTTTTTTACAGTGTTCTCTTAACAAAAATGTGACAAGTGCTCCGTAGTAATCAATTACACAGCTCTGTACACAAGGACCATGCCAATGTTCAGAAGGCCCCGCACACTGGGAATTCAATTAAAAATGGATTTTAAAAGCTATCCCTTTAAAGAGTTTCAAAAAGTACATTTGATTTTTAGCAGATGAGAATATTGAGTTATGTGTTACTATAATTGTTTTAGGTGTGACAAGGAGTTCGGCACCAGCAGGTGTTGGATGAGGATAAGGAACAAGGCTTAGGAGTAGTGCTCATTTGATTTTTTTTCTGAAAGGTATTACGTTAATAGGCCCAAATATTCCTTCCTGTTCAAATCTGAGGATTCTGATCGCCTCATTGGGATTTTTGTGAGACCACAAACATGACACACCTAGGATTCAATGTACTTAAGGCAGCCTCCACAAATCTCACTTGATTGATAGAACATTCATTTAAGTGGATTATTCCAAAAGCTTTTATAAGCATCAGTTTAAGATGAACAATAAAACCATTGAATTCTGACGAGTACAATTCTGTTAACAGTGCAGGTATTCTGAATTCTGTCTTTATTTAAGTATTCAGCTCCTACCCATAAGCTCATAAAATATACAACCCTAGTCTTATATGCTGCTCTAAATGAGTATGAGGAGTTGAAAACAGACAAAGGATATGTGTATTTTTCTCAGGATAAAAACAGAGTATATAATGGCAGCAATAAAACAAAACACAGGCAACTAAATATTGCTTATATATTGTGCAAAAGAAGCCTTAGATACAACTCACCATATTGTTTCTTAGTTTTTTTATAGGGTAGGAAAACGTTACAGTAAAGTCTGAATTTACACTGTACATACAAATAGCCACTCTGCCATTGCACTTTAAACAGCAGGCAGCGGCTCCTCTGCTTCTTGTAAAATACCAACTTGTATCAGAATTTTTTTCTCCATTTCCAAATACTCTTCATATTCAGTTTTTCTCTCCATTTCCAGTTGTTCTGTTGTTTTCTCTGGAGGCACTGCTTCCTGCATAAAAGAAATATAAACCCATACGTTAACCATGATTAGAGTAAACACTTTAGAACAGTCATTCTCAAGTTCAGTCCTGGGAACCTCCTATGGCTGCAGGTTTTTGTTCCAACTAATTTCACAATCAGCGAGTTATGTTACTGTCAGTTAATCTCATTGTTGGATTAGTGCAGTAGTGTGAGATTTACATCTTTAAGAATTTTCGGTATTTTTACTATATCTTTTAATAGAAGTCATTTTCATTTTGATTCACTTTTTCTGTTGAGTTTTCTCTGTTAATTGTAATCAACAATTGACAGCTAAAGAGACAATGTGAGGAGACACCAGTGCAAACAACAGAGAATGATAATGAGCAGCTACAGAATTTTATAGTTACCCCATAACCGGAACATTAAAAAGAATAAAATGTTAAAAATCAAAGACAGTGAATTCTTAACAATGAACAGTAATACACATGAATTCTTGCTTCATTCATGGAAATAATTAGCATATCCATTTTGTCTTTTCTGGGAACTAACAGCTTGCTGAATTGAGGGGGTTGAGACCTCATAACTGAACTTGAGATCGCTAATTAAGAACAAACATAAAATGTTCACTAAATATTCTTCCTTTATTTTCAAATACTCCAAAAAAACATACATGGATTTTAAACATTTTCACCAACAGAATATAAGATTCAGTCTTTCACCCATTTATCCATTACAGGGTTGTAGGTATCTGGAGCCTACCCAAGGGGATCTGATCAAAGAAGGGCACTACGTCTGTAGAAAATACCAGTCCCCACATGCTTGCATCTAGCCACATTCATTTATATTACGACCTTTTAATGTTTGCCGTGAACCTGTGCTGCAAATGTTTGATGTGTGGGAGGAAAACCAGAGTAAACTGTTAAAGCTGGTAAAGCCATTGGAAGAACGTACAAAATTCAGAGTTGTCACTAGGCAAAAAGTTAAATGTAGATTCAAAGGATTGTGACTGTTGTAGCCCCCTTCACCATCCATAGCAAGCAGTATTGTGAGACGCACCCTCACATTAATATAACAAGGTAAATTACAAGATCAATAAATCACAGGGAAACTAGGCACCGAGTGTAGAGTTGATTGCATGACTTGAGGTGAAAGCGTTTGTGTTCTGTTTAGTTTTTTTTGTTTGTTTTGCCCCATAGGACCGTAGCTTGATGGTTAATATATTAAGGATACACTGTCTGTATGAAGTTTGCACATTATAAATACGTGTTTGCCTGGGTATCTTCCTGGTACTCTACTTTTCCTCTCACATCCCGAAAATATGCATGTTAGGTTACTTGGAGATTCTTACACATCGTATGATGAACTGACACCCCACTCTGAACCATTTGTGTCTTGCTGCTAATGCTGATGGATCCTCCTTTGGATTAAGTCAGGTATCCCTTGCTGTAGCTGTCATAATATGAATGGGTGGAGTTAAAGGTTTAAATTTGCCAATACTTCCTAGATGTCACACATTTTGTGGGTTTATCCTGCCCCCAGATATAGTGAGTACACACTCTGTTAACTGGGCTTGAGAATACACTGTACAGTAGGTGTATTATTAGTTCAGATTGCTGTTCTTCTGCACAATTGTCATTTACCTAACCACAAGGAAATACATGAATTAATTAAAATATGAGGATCTTACATACTTTATGTACTTTACATTTCTATTAAACTCTACATCATTTAAGTAGAGTTTAGAAAAATTACATAAAAATTACAACTTAATCTACTTGTACCTGCATATTACAGAAATAGATGTACCATCTATTATTATAATGCTTTTCCATTTATTTATAATTATTTTTGTTACATAAACAGAGATTAACAGGTTGGCTCCACAAATTTTTCAACCTGTTTTCCTGCATCTTTCCATTATATATCTCTATTATAATAAAAAAAATCTTGGGTCGAGACGTGATTTTCTCAGAAGACACCTTGACGTCCCGCGAGAGACACTTTAACGCCCCACGAGACAAGGCAGTGAGACAAAAGGACAGCCACTGCACAGGCTTTTAAATGATCAACGCGCAGTGCAACAAGCAGAACACGCAGCTTGGCTGCAGCAAGCCAGCAGCTGATCAGTCTGCATCTCCTTAGCATGTGTTCAGCCCCTCCTTCACAACGTGAGTATCAGAAACGCAAAGTGGCTGGCACGTAGTGTGCCCCGGGTATCAAGTGAAGCAAGCAGGGGGCAAAGCCCCCTAGTATATATCATTGGAAGCAGAGGTCTGTGATACGGTTTGCATATTTGTATCCTGCATATGCATACGATGTAGCGCATGCCCAGCTGTATATGTAGGAGAAATGTCTAAAATGCTTGCAACATGTATACAAGAACATTACAGTACTGTCAGAAGGAAGGACACATGGTCTCATATGTGCAAATACCAATTCAACCAGACACACGTTTAACTGAGACACAGTGCAAGTGAGATTCAGGTCTAATAATAAGAGTGCCAGAGAGCTGGCTGAATCATGTCTTTAAACAAAACCGCCATTAACAGACACTTGGACTTGAACCCAGCATATGCAGGCTTAAAAAGAAGAACATCGAAATAATAAAAAAAAGACTTTATGACCAACACCCAACGAACCCCACCTTTTCATCCACCACTGACATCCCCCCCCATTTGCTATGTATTGCCTTTGATTCCTGTATGTCTAATCAATTTCTTCTGATGATGAAACCTGGTAGCTTGTTGTGAGAGCAGGAATAAAAGACTATTTTAAGATATGTGATTCATTTTCTCCCTTTGTGGATTTCTAGCTACAAAAAAATAAAATAAATTATATATCTTAAACTAGGGTAGAATGGCACAGTGACCCACTGGTTAGGACTACTGCCTGACAGTTCCAGCCCTAACCACCCTTGAACACCACCTTTGTCACTGTCTTTATGGAGTTTGTACATCGTCAGCAAGTTTTTCTCAGGGTATTTTGGTTTTCTTCCTGCGTCCCAAACAAATGCAGGTTATGTAGATTGACAGATGTAAATTAGCCTGGCATGATTCAGTAAGGGTATGTCAGTGATTATGTTCTGCAATAGCTTTGGCTTCCTATGATTATAAAGTGGATAAGGGGGCTAAGAAAGTGGATGGATGGATGGCATGATGCCTCATACTGCCAGTATAATGCATGTTGTGCTCATGTCTTTGAGGGTTTTTTGCAGGTGTGCTGTTTTCATATACAATCCAGAAGAAGTTTGACTAGTGACTCTAAAATGGCTTGGTGTGTATGTGTGTGTGTATAAACATGCTTTGTGATAATCATCCAGAGTTGGTACCAGATTTGTGCCTGATGGTAACGAGACAGACTACAGCTCTTTATAGCCCTGTAACAGAATAAGGTAGGTAGGTTAGGAGCACATGCTAATACAGCGCATTGCCGCACCCACCACATGACAAACCACCTCAGGATCCCAGATTAGGACCTGAGTGCAGCCATGCAACGGGTAACACCTCAGCACCACACTAGTTCAGGTGGAGTGGAACAATGTGAGATTTTTTATGGTGGCTAATAAATAAGCAAGCTCAAAAAATGTATATATGCATTTCTGCATAAAAACTACAAGTACATATTTAAGGCTTTGTAAAGATACAGGTTATCATGGATTACTCTTTAGAAAAATGATTTGTTTAGCTTCAGTTCACATGTTTCTTACAAAAATTTCAATAATGTGATTAATTTAGTTGAGTTTCATAAAAACAGATTTGGGTTAACACTGGAAAAATGAAATTATACATCAGGTTGCTCAACTACAGGGAAACAGATTTTTAAAGCAGAGAGAGAGAGAGAGAGAGAGAGAGAGAGAGAGAGAGAGAGAGAGAGAGAGAGAGAGAGAGAGAGAGAGAGAGAGAGAGAGAGAGAGAGAGAGAGAGAGAGAGAGAGAGAGAGAGAGAGAGAGAGAGAGAGAGAGAGAGAGAGAGATTTCAAAATTGTTAAACAAAATGTATTCGACCACAATCAAAATAAATCTGTGCCTCTTCAGGCAAATGTATATTGGGTTGTTGGCTAAGATGTCATTACATTCTTATACCTTTGAGGCAATACCTTGTATCTGTAATGCTACAACTAATTTATTAGCTGTCAAAATGTGGCCAAGGCCTACTTCTACTTTGCTGTAAAAGCTGGCAACAAAATAGTTTATGAGGTCAATGAAAAATGTGCCAGGAATTCCACTTATCTGATGTGTGGTTACTACCCAACATTAGTTTCACATTCCTTTTATCCTGTTCATTCCACCATAAACCAGTATCTTAATCGTTATCTCAAGATGTGCAAACCTGATTGCTTTATCACGATGTAAAACCTTTTTCTGTGCTCTTGTGTAACATAAGTGAAGAAAACAAGCAATATTAGATGTGAATAATGCAATAAAGCACAAAGCAATAAATCATATTTAAGGACTTATAAAACCTTTGCTCATAATGTGAAGTACTCTCGTTTATTGCTGAAGGAGTAGGTTTTGTTAAGGCTAATCATTACTTGCCCCTTGTTTTCACAATCTAGTCTATGAACAAAATTAATTTATTCAGAATTGCCAGTTGTAATAAACTTGCACGATTATGTATGTCATCCTCGGGAATAAATAAAATTGTTTTTTGCATGAATATCAGGAACCACCAGGAGCCAATACTAGTTTCACTTGTGACCCCATTTTGCATAAAATAATTAAAATTTAAGAAAACAAACAATGTTTAAAAATAGTGCAGAAGGAACAGTGACTGTGTTAACAAAACAGCCTTGTTGAAGATATTCTCATTGATATGGATCCAGAAACAAATCAGGAACAAAACAAACTGGGAAATTTCATGAGTGGTTCCAGGAACCTTCAGAATAAATGTAGTGGAAACAAAACAGGCTTGTCATGGGCCCACCTGGTTCTTGGTGCTAATGGAAAAGTGGCATAACAGAATAATTAAGTAGTTTAAATCAATAAAATACACAATTTAACTGTTGCTACTTTTCCTTCAATAAGCTTAACTTTTCCAATATTCTCAGTCTAAAATGGGAATGAAATATTTAATCATTTTCAGCCATATTACATACTGTTTTTCGTTTTTGCTCATCTGCCTCCATTTCTCTTTTTTCTTTCTCTCTAAAGAGTTTCCGTGCCTCAAAATATTCCAGGTGTTTAACTTCTCTTTCAAAGTAATTGCTGACACTTGTCTTCTGTAGAAAGCAATTAAGAGAGAAAATAGAGCATATTAGAAACGAAACATATACAAAATTATTTTATATGGTACTTTAGATAATGCTACATTTACACATCAACCCAACTTTGAAATATCTAAAGTACTGTACACCATTTGAACCTGATTGGGTTAAGTGACTTGGAGACACTGTTGGCCATTAGCTTATTTGAAATGCTAACCATGTCATTTCCAGACAAGAACCTTTTTCTGCTAAGGCATATAGTATTTATCTTACAGAGAAGGAGTAATTTATGCTGTACTTGTTAAAAACTTGCTTAATGTGTATATATATTTATTGCAAAGGTATACAATAAACTTCAGTAAACTTTATACCAGTAAATTAGACATTGTGATTAAATAGTTGAAGATTAACTAACAACACATTCAGTTTCCAGTGCACTAGGATATTAAAATATCATAATGTTGTGTGTATTGTACCTAATACTTTCACACAAAAATGAAAGCATTTTAGTGTAAAGTGTAAAACATAATATATAGCATCACTAGCTTAAATTCTCTTCCTTTATGCTGCTTGAGCACTTTCTTCTTCCTCCACAGAAGTGGCAGCTCAAGACAGTAAAGAGAAATGAGTATACAGTATTATACATTATTCAATTCAAGAACTTTTAGTTAAAAACCCGCCCATAACTAAGAACAAATCTTCCTGTTTTACTTACTTCATTGTTTGAAGGATGACGTATTGTCCAAGGAATCTCTAAAATATATACTGTTCCTTGTTCATCTGAGACAGCTAAAAGGTGTTGTCTTGCTAAATGGAAAAATATAAAAGGAGAGTCATCTTAAAATATAAAAACAATAACATTCAGAAATATACATAACTTCTCTATACACATTTCAGTATTATCAAGCTATTGGCCTCACATCATATATTTAAGACACATTACTTCTATTATTTATATATGGTAACATCATAAATGGATAACGAAGAACAAAGCTTAAAATAAGAAACAAAGCAACACATTTGAATATGTTTACACACCCAAGCTTGTTTGCCAGATTGTTGTTTTAATTCAGATTTAAAATGTCTATACCAACATCGCACAACAAGACTGGGCATTTCTTTCTTTCTTTCTTTTTTTCTTAAAGAACTGTTCAAGCTCAGTAACACTGAAAGAGAACCAATAAAGAAGTCTGAGCTCCAACTTGGCTACCCAAGGATATTTAACTTTTACTTGTTTAGCCACTTCACTATAGTGCTTTGGCTGAGTGCTTAAGGTTGTTTCCATGTTGAAAGGTAAACGTCTTCTCAGTTTCAGTATTCAGACACAGTAGGTATCTTTCAAAAAACTCTATTTGTTTTGTTCCAACCAATTTCCCTCTTGTCCTGAAAAACGTCACTTTCCAAAAAGGAAACACCCCATATCAGTATGCAGCCTCCACTGTGCTTTAAAATGGAACTTGTAGTCCACAAGTTATGTGCTGTATTGGGTTTTCTTTCAATTTGATTATTTTCTCTTTAGGCTATGATTTCTGCCTTCATTTAGGAAATCCTGAGAACATTGTGCACACTGGCTATTTTCAATATTCAAACTGGGTTTGAATGAATGGTGCCTTTCTTCATGTTACTTTCCTATTGCAGTCAGAACTGTGAAGTGATATTGCTTCAAGTTACATGTGTAGACCAGCCTTTGGCCAATCTTTTGACGTTATTACAAGTCTTTTTGCGCTTAACAGTCTGTCAGTTCTTCCTCAGTTATAACAAGATTTTTGGTGGCTCAGTAGAAAGACTAGATGAAGGTAAGGTATTGGTGGTGCCACACACAGTAGTTTGGCTGGGCTCAAAAATTACTAAAAGTATTTTAAATCTTTTTATACTTTTGATATTTTTTACACTGAATTTTGGGCAATTCCTCTTCTGTATCCTGTCTTTTCAAATCTCATTATTATCCATAGTTAAACCTCCACAGCACAACAAACACATTGGAGCAGCTAATATTTTTCTGAAATGAACAGAATTATTCAAGGGTTGACAGTGCAAAATGAGATTTATCAGAGTTCATTTTCTTATGTTATTATTAGTAAGTACACTTCTCTTTCCAATTTTCCAGGTTTTCAATTTTAAATATTATTCAGATATTTTATTGTATGTTTTTTCCACTTAAGGAGTTTATTTAACAATGCAGAAATATAGATAAATAAGTTCTGATTTAAAAAAAAAAATCTCGCAATTGTGAATGGGTATGGAAGACTACAAACAGGCACTGTCTAATAAAAAATGTACTGTAGATATATTGAAAACTGAGGAAAACTAAACTTCTAACTATTTCTGAATGTAAAAATTGAAATTAATGAATTAAAAACTTCATAAAATGTTCTACTACAGTGCTACACTGTGTGCACAATTATTAGGCAAGTGAGTATTTTGACCATATCATTATTTTTAATGCGTATATTCCAACTCCAAGCTGTATTAACTTGAATGCTTATTGGATTTAAGCACGTCAGGTGATGTGTATTTGTGTGATGAGGGAGGGTTTGGCCTAAGGAGATCAACACCCTATATCAAGGTGTGCAGAATTATTAGGCAGCTAGTTTTCCTCAGGCAAAATGGGCCAAAAAAGAGATTTAACTGACTCTGAAAAGTCAAAAATTGTAAAAAGTCTTTCAGAGGGATGCAGCACTTTTGGAATTGCTAAGATATTGGTGTGTGATCACAGAACCATCAAACATTTTGTTGCAAATAGTCAACAGGGTCGCAAGAAACGTGTTGAGAACAAAAGACGCAAATTAGCTGCCAAAGATTTGAGAAGAATCAAACGTGAAGCTACCAGGAACCCATTATCCTCCAGTACTTTCATATTCCAGAGCTGCAACCTACCTGGAGTGCCCAGAAGTACAAGGTGTTCAGTGCTCAAAGACATGGCCAAGGTAAGGAGGGCTGAAACCCAACCACCACTGAACAAGAAACATAAGTTGAAACGTCAAAACTGGGCCAAGAAATATCTGAAGACAGATTTTTTTCAAAGGTTTTATGGACCGATGAGATGAGAGTGACTCTTGATGGACCAGATGGATGGACCTGTGGATCAGTAATGGGCACAGAGCTCCACTCCAACGTGGAGGTGGGGTACTGGTATGAGCTGGTATTTTTAAAGATGAGCTAGTTGGACCTTTTGCATTGAAGATGAACTCAAAATCAACTCCCAAACCTACTGCCAGTTTTTCGAAGACACTTTCTTCAAACAGTGATACAGGAAAAAGACCATGATTTTTATGCAGGCCAATGCTCCATCACTTGCATCGAAGTTCTCCACTGTGTGGCCAGCCAGTAAAGGCCTTAAAGATGAAGGAATAATGACATGGCCCCCCTTCCTCATCTGACCTAAACCCTATCGAGAACTTGTGGGCACTTCTTAAACGCTAGATTTACGGGGGAGAAAAACAATACACCTCTCTGAAGAGTGTCTGGGAGGCTGTAGTCACTGCTCCACAAAAAGCTGATCGTCAACAGATCAAGAAACTGACAGACTCCATGAATGGAAAGGCTTATGACTGTTATTGGAAAGAAGGGTGCCTATATTGGTCATTGATTGATTGATTTATTTTTTTTGAAATGTCAGAGATGTTTATTTGTAAATTTTGAGGTGTTTGTTTATTATTCTCACTATAACAGATGAAAATAAACAAGTGAGATGGGAAAATTTTCATTTTTCCTTTAGTTGCATAATAAATCTGCACACTAATAGTTGCCTAATAATTGTGCGCACATATGTATTCCCCTGATGATGTTCACACTCACATTTCCGTTGTGAAACATTCAGGTTTCAGGTTTATTAACATTTTGGATTGACTGATAGCACTGTGTTTGTTCCATATTAAAATTAATCCTCAAAAATACAACTTGCCTAATACTTCTGCACTCCCTGTATAAGCAACCTGGTAATCTAGCATATTGTTCAGCTTTTTACATGCTAACCAAGACAAAGTAATTTATCATTTTTAGAATCGATGGCCTGTCTTTAGATTTTTGAACCCATATGCTAATTTTTTTCATTTTGCTACACTTCAGAAAAGAAAATGGCCAAGGCTACTGACAATTAGCCAACACCTATTGCACGAAAGTGAATGTTTAATCATTCCACACAGTGAAGTGCTTTCCCTGGCTAGCTGAGGAATCATCATGACATTAATCTCATTAAAATCAAAAAAGTCAGATTTAAAGAATGGGTTAAGTCTTACTAGTCACTATACTGGCCATTATGAATATGAATGCCCATTTTCATATGAATAAAAATGAATATGAATACCATTATGAATGCAATTTTTATATCTTAACTTCAGAGATTTCTTAACCAGTCAAAATAGTATAGCACATGTATAACTGTTTAAATGCTCAGAATATCTCATAGAAACTGCATGTAACTAAGGCCAACTAGAATAACTTATTAAATTTTTTTTCAGTATAATGTATATCTAGTATAAAGGTAAACTTTAATAAGAGGATGTTTTTGTACACACATGACATTATCCAGGGTTTAATGCACGTGATTGGTGCAGTACAGATGTTTTGTGTTTGTGATGGCTCGTGGGTTTTTTCTAGAAGATCCCAAATGTCAATGCTTCCATCTTCTTTGCCAATAAAAAAAACACCAGGCCTTGAAATAGACCAATGTCCCACAGTGCACCTCTTCTGAGAGCAACATGACTGAAGAAGGGGTCCACTCTAGAATGTAAATATAATTTAGGAGACATGCATTAAGTAAATATTGTGGATAGTTTAGCTAAATTTAACAAAAAAAATCAACTAATACAAGAATCGTTTTAGCCTTATTTGTCATGTATAATATGTTTACTTATATGTACATAACACATCATATTGAAGATTAAGGATGATATTATTTATGCTTTGTAATCAGTAAACAAATAAAGTTATTGTTCTTGTATTCTTAATATTATTTTACACTTTATTGGTATCATCTTAAAAAAATTACATAAAATTTAACATATTTATAAATATGTTAACATGAAATTGCATGAATATTGCATGAATATTCCACAGAAAATATTCCTATTTTTATGTGGTTTGGATGATATCTTGAATGTACTTTTTCCTAGCATTTCTTTACACATACACTGCAGAAGCCTCTTGCCCTAACAGACATCTTCCCAAATAGGATATATGCTGACAAACATATCGAATAAAACCGGACCACTGTCACTGTTTAGTGGCTTTATTGGATCGGGAAAATATTACTCTTGTGGCAGCTCTTTCCTGAGACAGTGAGCCTTTTGCATGAACATTACCAAATATTCACATCCTAAAAAATTATTTTAAAGTATATAAGAATATTGAAACAGTGAATAAATGTGATTAAGCACAAACGTGAAAGGTATTGCCAGGAGAATTAAACATTATCTCTAGCCAAGAAGCATCATGCACCTTGTACACAATCCATGATGTTGGTAACTAACAGAAACATGTAAATGAATGTTTTTACATGTTTTCACAACTATACTTTAAATCTTTAAAAAAAAAGTATAGACATGCTCATGGAATAGGCTCATGGCTAGCATGGACTGAAAGGCCCATTTGCAATATGTAAATGAGATAGCCATACAGTCTAGAAAAGTCTTTTTTACTATTATAGTTTTAATAATATTATTTAATATAAAAGATTCTAATAGTTGTGGGAATTACAAATCTGAAACTAGTAATACATGCATTCAAGACTGTTGCTCATTGGCTGCATGACAGTGAAATAAAAAAACAAATAAATGGTTTAGTAAAAAGCTATGAATTTGAGGAGGCGTTGTTACCATAATATCTTCTTTCCAAATGGCGAAGGTCCATCCTCCAACTGTCAGAACTATATCTTTTAAAAATGGAGATCTTTGCACAGTATTTAATAAGCCATCATGAATTACAAAACAATTAGAGGGTTTTGAACCTAAAAATGAAAGCATAATAAATAACTGTAATGAACAATAGATAATCATACAGTTAAATAACTTTGACACTGACTGAATACAGTATAACCTGAATTAATTGGTTCTGTCATTGTGATATTATTAGATAGAATCAAAATGGACATGTTCATTATACATGTATATAAATTAAGGGAGCTATAATAGCAGTATTTATTTAAGTAACTACTTGCCCTGTGCATTGACTAAACGTATGGTTAGAAGGACACATTGAAAGACAGTAAAAACACACTTTATTCACACAGTACTGTACAATGCAATGGCTTACTTGAAAGTTTGCCTGTATCATTGTCTTTTTCCATTTTCCAGTCTGCATATACCAGTTCCCCATCCTAAAATAAAAATATAACCACACATAATAATCTTTATGAATCCAACTGAAATCAAAAAATGCAATTTCATGTTATTAAAATGAATCCTTAAATGTGCAAGTCAAAAGCTCACATATAGCCATTGTTTATTAGAATCTTATTTATATTCTTATAAATTGGAAAGAATAAAGATGATAGTTGTCATATGGATGTGTGGAGTTTCTGTGAGGGGAAGATGAACAATGAGTTAAAAGAAAGACTTGGTGTGGAGGCTATGGTGTCATGTTGAGGAGGTAGTTCGGGCGATTGAAGTGAAAGGCAGTGGGTGATTGGGTAAACAGGAGCACAATGATGGTGGTGGAGCTGATGAGGCCCAGAGGGAAACCCAAGGAGACATAGTTGGAGGTAGTATTGTTATAATATATGTAAGTATGAGTCTGACCTCAAAGAATGCCTAGTGCTGGGAAGAGTCAATGGAAAAGAGTTTTGGGGGAAATTGTCTAACTTGGGTAAACCTAGAAAATGGCCATGAAATTGCTAATGCTGATTTATATTTTTCATTAGTAAACATTTTTGATATTACTTTCTATATCAAGACCTTTATACCAGCCATTGCTAACGTAATAAATATGCATCTACTACAATATGTTATTTTATTAAAATTCATACCTCAGTGCCTAGTGAAAATTTTGTGCTGACATCACTCTGTCCTTTAAGATTTTTAGCTGAAGGAACCCTCAATGTAGCATAATCAATGCCACCTTCTAACTTTTCAGTCTTAGGATGGAATTTGTCTTGCAAAAAATAAGAAAGAAATATAATTTACTTATTGATTACAATTATTTTGTTTTATCAGTTATTTCATAACTTATGAGTTTCTGCTTACCTCAGGCACCTGAATACATTTTTCTGAACAACAGAACATAATGAAGAACGATACTGGATAGCAAGTCACAATGAGCTGCTAAATCATAACTTATATCACTTCATCAAGAGATTTAGGGTAAAAAATATTGCACTGAGTATGCATTTCACTACAAAGTAACACATATTAATCAGCTTCCCTATTCATAACTGCGATTTAGAAATTGGTAGCATGTAAATACAGGTAGTAGTACAAACATGTTTCCTGCTAAACAAAATATTTTTTTTTCAAATGGCTATGTCAAGCCTAAAATTGTCCTTTAAGGCAGATACCTAATAGAGTTATGCAGGTTTGAACTGTATTTCCCATATACTCTTCTTTATTTATGCCATCCATTAAATAATGTTCTGAACATACTTTGTTAATTACATGATCATTTAAATTTGGATCCCATGTTATCAGAACTGGCTGCAAAGCAGAAACAACCAAGTCTATTGGAAACTGCAAAACATACACACTCAGACTGGGCGATTTAACCCAGTATGTTTCTGAAATGTGGGAGGAAATTAGAACACAGTGAGAAGACTCATCTGAACACAGGAGGAACACACTAACACTGTGGACCATTCATATTTTAGCCGACACTGGGTGCAAGTAAAGGATCCACAATAGGATAAGATGTAAATCCATCAAAAAAAAGAAAACAGGCACCAGCATCATCACAACCACCAACCCACCTTCAACACACACACACACACACACACACACACACACACACACACAAATACAATCACGTTAGAAGATATTTAGAGTCACTTGCTGAACTGACAGCATGTCAATGGATTTCAGGGGGAAACAAACATGGTAATGGAGAAAATAACCAAATCATACAGACAAAGCCTGGTATTCAAGAACAGAAATAGGGCCTGATCAGGCCTCTTTCACTCCGTCTAATTTAAATGGTACAAAGAGGCACTTCAGGAATCTGAATGGAGACTTTTCTAATCCAATTTGTTGATGTGGAAAACCATAAGTTACTACTGAGGGAGTAAAAATATGCAACTGTGTGAAAGGAATGCCAGAAATGAAGACTCAAGTTTAATTCAGCAATAATGGGCCACTGAATTCTAAAGCATTATTTATTGGATCAGCAATTTAGTGTTAATATACCAAACATTTTATGCTGAACCGAATGCCTTTCAAATAAGAGACAGATGCATTAGTAACTGATTTTTTTTCCTTTCCCACAACATAATCGTATTGCTTTAAAACTGTGTCCTGCTATGGCCTGTGATAGCCTGGGGTCCTCTCCAGGGTTAGTTTCTGTGTAATATCCAGTGCTGCTGGAGTAGGCTCTCACTGCTTATGACCCTGAACTGGATTAAGTGGTTGGGAAATCTTATATTATGCTATGTTGTGTTACCAAAAATGAATTTCAAGAGGGCACAAATAAAAAATGTACACATTGTTGATTGGTAAGAATCAAGGGCTGTTGGGAATAATGGAGTAAATGTGCAAGAGGATATAAAGAAGTAGGCAAATAATGTATGTGAACTGCTAAATAAGCTATAATGTGAACCTCAGTGTTTACTGATTACAAACTGAACAGTACAAATTTGACTTATCTGTACAATTTTCAAATCATATTGTCAGATTTTAAACTTCAATATAGTAAATAAGATTTTTTCAGCTGATTTACAAAACGGTGCACCTCATGCCAAATTAAAAGCAACAAATTAAAAACCTTTCAGCAATGTGCTAAAAAAGAAAAAATCAAATTGTCAGAGTTTTCATACCCTTTGTAAATATAAGACTATCATTCCCCAAGTGCAATGCATTACCTTATTAACTCAACCAATTTGCTGGTGGTCTCTACCTAGGTAGGAAATGGGTGGATCAACTGTTCTCAATTAATTTATGAGGATAAATACCTGTCTGATGTTTGGATCCAACAGTATGGTTGAGATTTTGCACAAAGAAAATAAAAAATGAAGACAAAAGGATGTTCATAATAAGTGAAAGATACATTTATAGTGAAGCACAGATCTGGGAAAGAGTACAAGACCATTGCAAAGGCACTGAACATACTGTGGAGCTCAGTGAGTCCATCAAATGATAGTTGAAAAGGTATACATCTAGAGCAACACTGACTAAGTCAGGCCATCTCTCTAAACTGAACAAGAATGGCACTTGTCAGAGAGACTACTATGACAACAACTGTCATTGTGACAGAGTAGCAGAAAACAGTGACTGCAACTGGAGAAGATGTTCATGGCTCAAAATTTTCCAAAGTATTACACAAGAAAGATCTTTAGCGAAGAGTGGCAAAGAAGAAGCCCTAGCTAAAAAAAAAAAGATATGTCCTTGCCCATAAACAATTTGCTACATGTCTCTTGGAAGATATGGCAAAGATTAAACAGAAGGTCTTGTAGTCTGATGAGACTGCAGTAGACCTTTTTGTCTTGAATATTGAGCAGTATCTGTGGCATATATCCAATACTGCACATCAGCAAATGTAATATAACCCTCACTGTAAAATGTGATGATGGCAGCATCCTGTTGTAGGGATACATTTTAGCAGCAGTGACTGGTATCCTGGTCACAATTAATGGGAACATGAATGTCTCACAATACAGACATTTCTTGGAGGAAAACCTGCTCCCTTCTTCGATAAAGCATAAACTGGGGAAAACTGCTCCTGTCTTTCAACAGGACAATGACTTACAGCATACCGTTAGATCAACAATGGAGTGGCTTAAAATAACGAAAACTGATGTCCTTGAGTGGCCCAGTCAGGGTCCAGTCCTTAAACCCACTGAGCATCTGTGGCAAGACCTAAAATGTCTGTCCACCGTTGCTTCCCAACTAGCCTGGCACAGCTTGAACAATTTTGAAAGGAGGAACAGGTAAATCTTACTACATCAAGCTGTGAAAAAGATCTATTTACTGTAAAAACTATGAAAGGTGGTTAAAGCAAGTACTGAATGAATGTGATACTTTTATATTGTTGGCATTTCAGTTTTTGGAATTCGATTTTTAATGGTTTATATTTTTCTTTCTTTTTTTGTTTGATTTACACATACAATTCACAGTCAAATTAATCAAAATACCAGGTTGTGACAATTATTTATGTGAAAAAGGCTGAATATTTTTTCAAGGTACTATATGTGGGTATCAAGCTTTCCATATTTGCTGTAGCTGTGTTACTGCCACTGAAAGAAGATATCATTAGGTAGTCTGTTGTTGTTGTAAGGGGGGACTAAAAAGCTTGACTAACTGCCACTTACTAACACATTTTAGCAGCCAGGGCTCTGAAAATTTGGAATTAGTTCAAAAGAACTTGTCCATTTTAATAATGATTTGAGTATGCAGTTAAGGAGAATAAGCAAAAATGTAAGAAAACAACAACAGGCCAAAGGTAGCTAATTTGGTGCAAATTGTGGCCAGGGCACCTATAAAAGTCATTCTAGTCAGGGCCTGGTGTATATTTAAGAACTAAGACATGACATGCTTTGTTGGATAAAGTGATATGGAGGCAGCCAGTTGGGTTTAGCAGATCTAAGCAGCTGATCTCTGTTACCATTGATCATGTCTATATTACAGGCAGTTACTCTCAGCAGTAGAACTTAAAAGGTAATGGTATTATTCTTATCAGTTTAAAAGGAATATGAAAGTAAGAGGCTAAAAACCTTACCTAATTAAAATCATTTTGTTTTGATTTTTTTTCTGATTTTTACTTGTTAAACTTGTCCTAATGTACTCACCAACACTGCCATGCATCCAGGTGTCACGGTGACTGTCTACAAGACTGAATTTCATGGGGCTATATTCTCCACCTCCATCAAGTTTAGGAAGAGCTACCTAGTGTTAACAGTAAAGTATAGTAATTAACTCTCCAATTAGCTTTTGTGGGTTATGTTGTACAAAATTATATTTGTTTAAACTTGCATGACCTGGTTGCACCCAAACAGCTTTTTATTAATAACATGGAAAGGTGGGAGGATCCTTTATTAAAAATGGGATGTTTAACAAATATCCAGTCTTATCATCCAACGACTCTCTAGTGTATCCATTACAAGGTCACTGGAAGGAAAGAGGTCGGACATGTGTGCGTGACTAGTCTATTCAAAATGCCTTGGAAATTTAGAATCAATAATTTACACAGTAGGGTGTAGCCAAAATTCAAGATAAAAAACAACATAGACAAAATAAAAACGACAAACCAAAACTGTGTCCTAGCCAGGAATCACATTGGGGCCCATATGTGGTGAAGTACTCACACTACTGGCTGCACCAAAGTCCTGTCTTGTTATATGAGGTTTCAAATGCCTAGTGTGCCTTGTTTACATTTTAATATATTTAGGCAAAATAACTTCCCTGTGGAATGCCAATGTAAACCTTAACTAACAATAGATGAAACAGACAATTACAACATTTTAATTTCTTTTTATTAATATTGTAGTTGAAGTCCTTTTCATAATCATATTTTCTTACAGCTACTCAAATAGTGCATACAGTATATAAACTTTAGCACTTGCGTCTTTTTTTTTTAAAGTAAAGCTTTACTTCTTCATGACCTCTTTACTACAGAGTGCAGACAACATATTTACAAAAAATCAGAACTGTAATTTAAATAAACCTCATATTGTTAAAAAATGCCTTTTGAATTACAACAAATAAAACAAGTTTGTGCATTTTCGTATAGTTTTACAGTACATTAATTTATTCTTTTATTCATTTTTCAAACCTGTTTATTACAATTCATGATCTTTGACAGCCTGAGTGAACACCAGCATCACTGGTACAAAACCAGTCATGGGCTCAACGTCCGCTCCGAACGAGGCACGCTTATTTAGACACCGCCAACTCAGAGTCAATCTATGGCACTTAATTTTCATTTTGTATTACTAATTACAAAACTCTTTTCTACTAAACAAATGTATAAACTCATTACCTTGATTAAAGGTTTCCATGTCAGATCAAGGTGTTTGAAGGTATCTGGAATTTCATGAAGAATGTCAAGACGCTTTTCTTCAGCCTTTTTTCTGTCTGTCATTTGGGTTAACGGGGCCTTTGGTGTGCGAACATCCCATATAAAGACAGTACTACAAAAAAAAAAACCAAACTAAATAATATAACTAGTATACTTGGAACTATTTTCCTTATTATACTGAACAATATTTGTTGCATACAACTCACACCTTAACCTGTATTATTTTAATTAGTTAAAAATGCTTACTTTATTAAATTAAAAATTCATATCAACCCTTTTAGGACTATGACTATAAGTAGGTGTATTGCACTGAATTGCCCATGGAGCCTTTGACCAAAGTTTTCTAGAGTTTTGGGCTTGTGGTAGAACTACCTCTAGGAAACAGGCCTAATGGGACGAGCATTTCAAAGTTTGTGTTATCAAACTGAAATCAATTTTGGCTTGAGTATCCATGTACTGCATGAGGCTCTCTTGATTTTAGGCAAACACACTCATGGAGAGTGGCATTCATGTGCTTTGCTGACTCAGTCCTAAGAAGCTGCATGAAACACTGTATAGGCTTACCACCCACAAGGTGTAGAGTGGGAGTCTGATACAGTGTTCCTCAGATGATGGGTATGTGGAGGACATATCCATAAAGATTGGATGGTGGCAAAGTAAACTGAATCTTGGGATGTTAAATGGTATTTCACTTGTAGTAATGAAGCAAAGACTTTTTCAGACATTTGAAAGCTGCTGATAGATATTATCAGACTCACTTCTCTTACTCTGCAATTGCCTGATAAGTGAAGCTCTGTGCAAGCAAGAAGGGACTCACAAGACCATAAGCTGAGAGTTGACCATTTAGATTTGTACAAATTAATGACAGGGAGCCTTTATTGTTATTCTGAGTTAGAAAGAGGAAAGCTTTGACTGTTATTTGTATGCTTCTAAAAACTAACTGTTTAGAGTAGTTAGAGAATAGTTAGATGTGGTGGAAGTTGTTTGGAGTAGTTAGAGGTGGCGGATGCAGTCTTTAAAAAGTTACCTGGAGAGTTCAGTGTTACCACTGGTGGAAGGGTATTAATGGAAGGAAGTGTTGTGATTCTTATTTTTTTGCTTTAAGGAAGACTATTATTTATAGTCTTTTGGGTGATATCATTACAGTGCCATTTGTGTTCACTCTGTGTGCAACACTGTTAACAATTAGTACACTCTCAGTCATTTCATTAATGATGCTGTTTTGTGGGATGTTGAAATCATGGAAATGATTTAAGATGGTGGCATGTATTGTTTGGTGACCAAGTTTTTGGATTAAAAAAGCTCTTGTGAATGACTTATTGATTTAGAAAAAGAAACTTTAGCTATTGAGAATTTCACTTAAGTTTTGAGGTTTTAGTTAATGTTTTGGTGATCATTTGTTTGATATCTTAATGCTGATCCTCTGCCTGCTTTTCTGATTATTTTTTAGCTTGCCCTGGTAGATACTTTCATTTGTTGGTCTGCATATCATTTTACAAGTCCATTTTGGACAAGCTTTTCATCAGCTCAAGACAGAAACAGCCTACCTAATCTGAGTCTGAGGAGTGTTTACGCTTTTCACAGATTCTTCATAATGAATACCATGGCCAAGCACAAAGTAGCTGATAAACATGCATTTCACAATAGTACCTTTAGGTCCTAAGTCAATGACTGAATTTTAGTTGTTATCTGATCCTTGGCCATATGCTCTAAATTCTAAAGTTGGGAAAAAAAAAACAAAAACGTGAGGCTTATTACCACTTTGTAGTGAGCTGACTCAAGCTAGCCAGGGCAACACTAGACAGGTAGCAATGGTGCCCTGGAAATATATCGTCAGGTCCTTTGCTCAAGACAACTTATGCTTCCACCTTCTGATAGACTATTCTGGCACCTGAACAAATTACAAACATGGTGTCTAAATAGGCACTATTCAAAACATTGATATTATGTTTGCAAAAAACTGAACCAAATGGCTTAAGAAAGCGTAGATGGGACATCATTCAGACACAAACTGCAGTTGAGAACCCAAAATAATTATATTTGGAGACCTGAAGGTTATGACTCAGCATTTTCTAAATAGTATTGCAGCCTCATTTGACTGTACTCGGGAGTGAACTGGTATTACACATTCAGAATTGGAATTACCTCCGGGTGTTGTTTACAAGTGCTATAAGTGTTGTACAAGATGCTGGTGGTAATTCACAAGTTAAGTCCGGTTAATCTATATCTTTGTCTTCACCTAAGATCATAAGCAATGAGCAGAACATAAAGAAAATAATGTAGGCATAAGTAGATGAACTAAGTTTCTTCAGTAGGGATGTGGAGTTCACATGCCATGATATGCTGAGAAGCGTGATTACTGTGAGGACCTTAGAGTAAAGCATATGCTTTTTGAGTCTGAGAGAAGCTACATGAGATGGCCTGGATTCCTAGCAACTACACTCCCAGGACTGCCCAATAACAATTTTATGTGTCATTTATTGAAGTTATTATGTAGCATTTTGTTAATCACATATTCAAAAAATTTGTTCAAAATGTAAAAAAAAAAAATTATAATAATAATGACAGCATAAATAATAAAATAATACACTTTTTATTATTATTTAAAATTACTGAAAGTTAATTTGAGATATCTTGCAATGATTTAAAGATATGCAGAGAATACTTTAAGATATCTTTTAAGTTAACTAAAGTTATGTATGCACCAATCAGCCACAACATTAAAAACACTGTCGGTGAGATTAACAATATTGATTATCTCATTACAATGGTATCTGTCAAGCGGTAGGATATATTAGGTCAGCAAATGAACAGTCAGTTCTTGATGGGCAAGCGTAAGGATCTGAACGACTTTGACAAGGGCCAAATTGTGATGACTATATAACTGGGTTAGAGGATCTCCAAAATAGCAGATCTTGAGGGGTGTTCTCAGTATGCAGTGGCTAGTACCAATCAAAAGTGGTCCAAGGAAAGATAACCTGTGAGCAGGCGACAGGGATATGGGTGCCCAAGGCTCACTGATACATATCGGGAGCAAATGTTAGTCCATCTGGTCCAATCACACAGAAGAGCTAGTGTAGCATGAGTTGGTGAGAACATAATGCTGGCCAAGACAGAAAGGTGTCAGAACACACAGTGTATCTCAGCTTACTGTGTATGGGGCTGCATAGCTGCAGACCAGTTACAGTGCCCATTTTGACCCCTGTCTACCACCAAAATCGTCTACAATAGGCACATGAACATCAGAACTGAACTATGGAGCAATAGAAGAAGGTGACCTCGTCTGATGAATTAGGTTTTCTTTTAGATCATGTGGATGGATAGATAGTGTGTGTGGTTTACCTGGGGAAGACATGGCAGCAGGATGCACTATGGTAAGTTGGCAAGCTTGCGAAGGCAGTATAATGCTCTGGTCAAGTTCTGCTGGGAAACCTTGGGTCCTAGCATTCTTTTGGATGTTACTTCGACATGTACCACCTACCTAAAGATTGTTGCAGACCACTTGCACCCTTTCATTGCAATGGTATTCTCTGATTGCAGCAGCCTCTTTCAGCATGATAATGAGCTCTGCCACTCTGCAAAAATTAGTCAGAAATTGTTTGAGGAACATCACAAAGAGTTCAAAGTGTTGACTCTGCCTCTTTAATTCCCCAGATCTCAATTCCCTTGAGCAATGGTGGTATGTGTGGGGAAAAAAAAGTTTGAGCAATGGAGGCCTCACCTCACAACTTACAGAACATAAAGGACCTGCTGCTAACTGCTAATGATCTCGGTACCAGGTACCACAGGAGACCTTCAGAGGTCTTGTGGAGTCCATGCTTTAACAGCTCAGAGCAATTCTGGAAGCAATATTTGGCAGATGGTTTTAATGTTGTAGCTGATTGGTATAACATGATATGTTTAAAACCCATTGTAATCACAATCTATTCAAATTCATTTATACAGTAAGAGAGCTCACCAGTCAGGGGAACATGTCATAATCTGCAAGCACATTCCACTACTGTTTTCTACAGGGGTTCCCAATCTTGAAACCTACAAAGATATTTATATTGTAAAAAGAGATCAACCAGTTTCTTTTATTACCACTATAAATAGTTGAACAGTGCATTACTACTTTCACAACACTGCATCATGCAATAGCTACTACTGTACATCATCAGTGGACAAGAAACTTACTGTTCTGGGGCACCTTCAATTACCTACTCACTACTCTCTTTAGGTCAATATGCTGGTGTCACAGAAAAGTTATAAAGGAGGGCAGAATTTAAGGGTGACCTTATGGCTCAGTGTGTCGCCATGGGACTAAACTGATGTAGATTCATTGCAAATGTGTCACAATATAAGACTTCATTGAATTCTACAGTATAATACTAAATAAACAGTGGAATGAAAATATTTGGATAATTTAAATATAATGTCTTAATGATTTACACCAGAAACATTAAAATGTCAGCATCACATCTGCTGTTAAATTCAACTAAGTAGTTGATCGCTTAATGTAAAACATACTGTAAAAAATAAACACTTTTAAAAAATGACACTGAGATACTAATTTTAAACAAATTTAATAAAGATCACATCTTGTTCTAAAAGTGAAATGACAACTAAAGCACTTTTATTGATTATTCCAATTTTGCTATACAGGTGCCGGTCATAAAATTAGAATATCATGACAAAGTTGATTTATTTCAGTAATTCCATTCAAAAAGTGAAACTTGTATATTAGATTCATTCATTACACACAGACTGATGTATTTCAAATGTTTATTTCTTTTAATTTTGATGATTATAACTGACAACTAATGAATGTCCCAAATTCAGTATCTCGGAAAATTAGAATATCAATTAAGACCAATGCAAAAAAAGGATTTTTAGAAATGTTGGCCAGCTGAAAGGTATGAACATAAAAAGTATCAGCATGTACAGCACTCAATATTTAGTTGGGGCTCCTTTGGCCTGGATTACTGCAGCAATGTGGCGTGGCATGGAGTCGATCAGTCTGTGGCACTGCTCAGGTGTTATGAGAGCCCATGTTGCTCTGATAGTGGCCTTCAGCTCTTCTGAATTGTTGGGTCTGGCATATTGCATCTTCCTCTTCACAATACCTCATAGATTTTCTATGGGGTTAAGGTCAGGCTAGTTTGCTGGCCAATCAAGAACAGGGATACCATGGTTCTTAAACCAGGTACTGGTAGTTTTGGCACTTTGTGCAGGTGCCAGGTCCTGTTGGAAAATGAAATCTGCATCTCCATAAAGTTCGTCAGCAGCAGGAAGCATGAAGTGCTCTAAAACTTCCTGGTAGGCGGCTGCGTTGACCTTGGACCTCAGAAAACAATATGGACCAACACCAGCAGATGACATGGCACCCCAAACCATCACTGACTGTGGAAACTTTACACTGGACCTCAAGCAATGTGGATTCTGTGCCTCTCCTCTCTTCCTCCAGACTCTGGGACCTTGATTTCCAAAGGAAATGCAAAATTTACTTTCATCAGAGGACATAACTTTGGACCACTCAGCAGTAGTTTTGTCTTTAGCCCAGTCGAGACGCGTCTGATGCTGTCTCTTGTTCAACAGTGGCCTGACACAAAGAATGCGACAGCTGAAACCCATGTCTTGCATACGTCTGTGCCTGGCGGTTCTTGAAGCACTGACTCCAGCTGCAGTCCACTCTTTGTGAATCTCCCCCACAGTTTTGAATGAGTTTTGTTTCACAGTCCTCTCCAGGGTGTGGTTATCCCTATTGCTTGTACACTTTTTTCTACGACATCTTGTCCTTCCTTCTCCTCTCTATTAATGTGCTTGGACACAGAGCTCTGTGAACAGCCAGCCTCTTTAGCAATGACCTTTTGTGTCTTGCCCTCCTTGTGCAAGGTGTCAATGGTCGTCTTTTGGACAACTGTCAAGTCAGCAGTCGTCCCCATGATTGTGTAGCCTACAGAACTAGACTGAGAGGCCATTTAAAGGCTTTTGCAGGTGTTTTGAGATAATTAGCGGATTAGAGTGTGGCACCAGGTGTCTTCAATATTGAACCTTTTCACAATATTCTAATTTTCTGAGATACTGAATTTGGGACTTTCATTAGTTGTCAGTTATAATCATCAAAATTAAAAGAAATAAACATTTGAAATACATCAGTCTGTGTGTAATGAATGAATCTGATATACAAGTTTCACTTTTTGAATGGAATTACTGAAATAAATCAACTTTGTCATGATATTCTAATTTTATGACCAGCACCTGTATAATTGGTAAGAATACTCATCCACCGATTTTTTAATTTGCCAGTTCAGTTAATGGGAATGGGAAGCCAGTGCCTATCAGAGTAGCACTGGGGACAAATGAAGACACATCCCTAGTTTGAGTGCCAGTAATTGTCAAATATATGATGGATAAAACAACACTAAGGCACTGACCACAATACCAAAAATCTAATTTCCCTGACTCTTTTTTACAATTGATGAAAACTAAAATAATCTAATGATAGAGTGAAATGTATTTCAGAAGTTGAAAATTGCTTTTCACTAATAGTTACTATGCAGCTTAAGAATACTTAAGCAATTCTGCAAAGAAAATCGGTCAACCATTAAAATGATTAGGTATGTAATGCTTGAAGAGGCTGGAATTTGCTTTAATTTTTGCCAAAAAGAGTTTCTAGGAACAATGTATACTTAATGCCTCAGTTATTCCCCTTTCTTACATATAAGTAATTTAGGAGAAACTGTGTAGTTTTGTTTTCACTTCAAAATTATGTGTTTTTCATTTGGATAAATGCAGTACAAAAAAATCCCAGGTAAGCACAGTAAAGATTGAATAATGCAACAAACATTTAAAACAAAAAGTACCACATTATGAGGACAAAGAAACATCATACTTTAGATTGCTCATTTGTTTACAAGAGTTAGGAATACTGATAAAAACAATCATTACATAATATGTTAAATACTTCAAATATAAAGTACTTTACATATATTAAAACAGCCTTAACCAAAGTGGTTTTCAACAAGTCTGTAATTTCTGTTTAACAATTGTTTAGCTACACCTAGTGGCCAGAGTGAAATATTCCTTTTACTTTCTGTTTCATTTGGTTAGACTGGGTTTTAATAAATTCAAAGTAGACTGAATATTAAACTAGAAATCAAAACTGATACTTTCTGAAGCATACATATGTACAAGCAGTATGGAAGACTTTTAATCACAAAAAGTAAAATTGTTAATTAAAAAACAAATCTTTAATACACGTACATATTTACTGTATATTTTTTATTGTTTTACAACTATACTGAATTTTTTGTGGAAAAAGTGACAAAAACAGAAATTTGGTGTAGTGGATAGTAAAAGTTTGGAGACTTTTAAAACTTCATTTGATGTCATATTGGAGAAATTAGCTTTGTTGGGATGAATGGACTGTGTTCGCTTCAGAATTGTTCTAATGTTGAAATGTTGGCCATGTATACATTTTGTTACTCTACATTTTTAGTTTAAAATATATTTTTTTGCATTCATTTTAAATATTTGAATAATTATTAAACATTGACAGCATATAATTTATGTCACCACAGTACATATAGAAAGAGAGAAATATACAGTATAGAATACTAATGACATACTTTTGAACTGAAGTGATTGTTTCAGGCTCCCAGCTAATATCTCTGTCCTAAGATGTATTTTATATAGATAATCTGATATTTTGTTGGGTTTAACTTGCAGTGGTAACGGCTAATGGCAAATGTGTTCTGAGAGGTTATGAGGTTGTTACTGTATACTCATTAATCACAGCACCATGGAGGGGTGACATGTTGTATGTTGATTAGCATATGTAAGTAAACATTTCACTGTACTTTGTACACGTGACAATAACAATGCAATAGACCTCTAAATAATGACCCTATTAATAATTTAAAGTCCCTCTTAACATTCAATGATTAAAGTACTGTTTTGTTGTTGTCTACAATTGATGCCAGATCTCTTTTGCCAAGATCAGAGAAAAGCTAAAACAACAGAAAATACGTGTATGTTCTTACCTCATAATAGTCTGGCAGCCATTGAACATCTGTGACAGGTGCTTTATGACCACCTTCAATGGATGATACGGCACAGTAACGCATAACTGGAGTGTCATTGGCATGTGGATCTTCGAATCCAGGCTGGTGAATTAAAACAGAAACATGCAATTCATAAATTTCCATAATACATTTCACAAACAAGTGCTCCTTTATTGTCTAATATTTAAATTAGTAATTCTGAAATAAGGGAGGGCTGTTTAGCATTGGGTTGTCAGTTATCCATTTTCTTTTTCTACCTTAGTATGGAAGAGCTGGAACTGAAAGATAACTCTCGACTCAATCTCTACTCTCACCTCCTCTGGCACTTCACCATAAAAAAGGCCAAAACAGTACGACAATATCAACAGTGTTGACCAGACAGCATAAAAGGCACAAGAGACCCCAGAACTGTCTTCTTTGCTGTTGTTATAAACAGCATATTTTTCAACTCAGCCTGCAGGCTATTAAAGGAGGTTACCCCTGCTACTCAAAAGCTTTATCTTGTCATCTTGTCTTAACTGCCTTACATTTTTACATAGGCCTGAGGTTGATCTAAAATAATGGATAATAATTAACCTGCACTTTCAAACTGATATTGTAATTGTGGATGTGCTAATCAACTGATATGTAACACATGATTGCAAGTGCTACTTGACATCTGTGGAAACACCAGAACATACAGTACAATCCTATCAAACTACCAAAAAGAGATATGCACTAGGTGGCAAAAAATTAAACCAGACAGAAACAAGCAACAGGTGCAAATCAGTGTTGTTCAGGCTTTTTACTGGAAAGACAACTTTATTCATCTTAATGTATGCATTATCTTGTTATTGTACTACTTGCAGATATTATATGAGATACTGATTAGATAACTAAACAATGTTTTGAAAATGAAAACAATATATCATTTGCTATGTTGAGGTGTGTTTGCATTAGTGTTCAGTTATCATAATTGGTTTGTGTTGTAAGCAACATTTACTATTTTAAACCAGTCTAATATCAACTGATGAAGCATCAAGCTCTCAATTGCAAGTTAAACCCAGAATTTTCTAAACTAGTTGAATGTTTGAAAATGATGTTTCCTTGTGAGATCTTTCCTTTATTATTCCTTATTATGAGTCGACCGAGATGATGCCACGTGTTGCAGATCATGGACATCACCTGCTTAACAACATGCAGCATTCCAGTGATCTAAGGGTCCAAAATGGCAACAAGAGGGATGGAGTGGGTGGCTTAGGGTTTGAGTGGAGGGTGGGGAGGCTCAAAACACAAAAGACCTACAAAAAAAAGTCACCAAAAAAATGAATAATACAAATAAAACGGAGCTATATTTGCACAATCCAGACAACTATAAGTTTGATGGCTTTCTGTGTGGAATTTAAATATTCTCCCAATGTTTGTGGCTGTTAACTTTATGGCTCTGGACATGTTCTTGTAGGAATGGCTGATGTGCAAGTGTAGGTATGGGGGTAAATGGAAGATTATTCAGAGCTGGTCCTTACTTTGTGTCTATTGCTGCTATATACTTGTAAAAGAAGATTCAAGAAATTGATGGAGGATGGAGAAATGTACAAGTAAATCTGGTGGTGTAGGCTTGCTTGATAATGCAAACATTAAATGGGAATGGATGTTCTTCTTGTAAAAGAATGAATTGTAATTCATCACATGTGAAAGATCTGCTGTTTCACAACCCCTTAAACTCTAGGTTCAATTTCTGCTTAAAGTACAGATTTATTTTAGCATTCTGATTTTCTTGAGCTTCATAAAGACTAGCAGATATGGTTGCCTGTTGACTCTGGTGGCTGAATGTTGCCTTGTGAAATGTTAGTTCAAGATGTTTATAGATGGTAATCTCTTCATCTCACATTAGCTGTTGAAGAATTCATATCGTAAAAATAAGTAAACTTCTAAGCATCTTTAATTAAAATATCTCTATTCATATCAACATATCCCATGTACAAAAAAGTTGGACAAAATTGTAATTTTGTATATTTGGAACACAATGCTACATATTGAAAAGCAGACCCTCCAAAGATCTAAGACGGATGGTTCCACTGCAATACCAAATTTCCAGTTTGTGCAATGTATGTAGAATATACTCATCGAGTCTTTTGGCAAAAGTAGGAGGCAACAAATCTGCACCTGCTTTGTCATGGAGAGGTAATCTTGTCCAAACTCTTCTCTGTATGGTTTGCTCTGTGCCACAGTCATTGTTTACTATCAACAATTTACTACTACAACATCATTCATTCAAAACATACTTTCTGGTTTCAGCCAGGGCTCCTTTCCTGGCCAGGGTTCAAATGTCTCTTTTATACCTGTTTTTGTATGTTAGCATTGTTGATTATTTAGTTTCATTATGTCTTAGAATCTTTTCTCATGTGCCTTGTGTTTTGTGAGTGCTCCCCAAGAGGCAAGGCAACATGTCCTTCAGTGTCTATAGAGATTACACTCGAAAACCAGCTGTCCTTGTGGTTTATTGAATGCACTTGAGCTGGTGGAGAGTTCTCCTTTGTCTTTTGTTCTTTTTATGATAATTGTGATTTATGGGATTTTGTGACTTTTTCATCTGCCTATCAACCATTCTTTGATTTTCGTATCAGGACTTTTTTAATTTTGAAATTGCCTACTTCTGAAGACACTGCCTTCTGTGCCATTGTGCTCATTAGAGCTTATTTTAGTTAAACTTTGTTAACATAAATCTTTTTATTTATAAAGATTCATTCATTGTCGTTTCTTTAACTAGCCAGAGTTTGAAGGTCTTATCCCATCTAGTGGGCATTTTTATTTTTTTGGGGGGGGACTTGTGTGCTTGCAAACTCTTTAGTTCATAATAAATATTTCTATCAGAGAATATATTTTAAGGCAAATAAACAATAATCGTATATTCCAAATTTCTTTAACCTGCTTTGTATTTAATCAAAATGTCACTTGGTATCTGGATGTTTAGAGACCTCTGCATAGACAATTAAAATATATTATTTGAACAATTATGCTTCAAATATAATCTTTTCATAACATAATGTTTCCTCTGTACAAGTTAGAATCTTTGTGCCCACATACAGAAAATCCTGCAAAAGATCACTTTAGATTTGTCTAGTATGTGTGGGTATGTGAGGGTGTGTGGGTGTGCAAGTATGATGCACTGGAATTTGATCCAAGTTTACTGCAATACTGAATTGGAAAAAGTAGTTTAGAAAACGGATGGACTGATGGATAAATAAACAAACAATAAACATACTTAACCTCAGAGAAACATGATATTAGCTTTCTTCAAATACAGAAGATTCAGCTAACATTTAGCATTCTGCTCCACCCACTGTTTGTTCAGATGTTCTTCCCATGTGTGACAGATGCTCTCCATGTATATACTGTATATAACATCTGCATTCTTTTTTTCCTAGTATTTACTTTTCCTTAGAAGTCAGATTTATTATAAGGTACATACTAATGAGGTTGCTTTAGCAGGAGCATGCTTTCCCCCTCCAGTCCTGGTGCTTTGCAGCCTTTCCATGTGTGGAGAAATGTCCCAGAGTGCAATCTGTGAATGAATAAATAACCAATATATTGATAAGGAAAACAAAATCATATGTAAATATTTCCTTTATTTTTATGGGGCACTGAAAATTGAGGCCAAGATGATATAAAAGAAATCTTGTAAAAGAAAAATAAACTCCAAAATATACAAGAAGTATTTATTAAAAAAAAAAAAACAAACTAATATTACCGTGACCTAGGTTATAGACATCTCGTTTTTTTTTGCTATTGCAGATTTTTTTATTCATCTTTTATCTTAACAAAATGCAAAATAACATATTTTAACATATTTTAAGCTAGAGTAGTACCTGTCCATTCATACAGCCACCAACAATGATACTGGGATCAGATGGACAGAATTCAAAACAGTATACATCATCTGGACATTCCAGCAACAGCTACATAAAAAACAAGATGGAAATTAACCATACAATTCATAAATTAAATTTTATTATTTTACGCAGTAAATAATTCTTATAAAGATTTAATGTTTTTAACACTACAGTAGAATGTTATTTAATGACTAAACAAATAACAACTATAATATTTTTAGAAACATTATGGTCTGGGTGATAAACCCTCATGAGATGTGTTCCAAAATACTGGCTTTAGAAAAGACTGAGATGACAGATTGATAAGGAAAATGGGAGATAATATTCATGATATAACTAGATAACAAGTGTCTGTTTTAAACAATAAAGATTTAAACATTACTTTTGAATACCATGTGATGAGCAGTCAAAGAAAATGTATACATTTTGCTGTTTTTGTTCTAGAATTGCATTTGAATACTCATTCTGAAAGAAAACATTTATATATTTTGTTTCTATTTTGTAAAGTGAACAAATCAATGAATGCCAGATCATCACATATTAAAACACATAAAGAAATAGACTACCTACAAGGTATACATATGCTAATATACAGTCATATTGCAGCAAGTGTCAAGTATTATAAATGGTCCAAATAGTGGAATGATTTAAGTTCAAATGTTTCATGACATAAAGACAGATTTTCATGTTAGGCTAATTAATACAACAAGAATTTTAAAAAATGGTCAATATGATTAGGACAATCTGATTAACCATCAAGACCTACCTTCAAATCTAACAAATGAATTATGTCACCCTATGTTATTATTGACAATGGACTACAATTTAAATTATATATTTTGAGCTTTTTTCTCTGGTTGTGTTGATTGTAAAATGAATACATTTACAAGTTCAGTTCTGAGCTTGGGTTCTGAAAACAGCTAGTCTAGTAGCTGTCCAGAGATTTGAATTTCAGCAACACAAAAGCAGGAGCATAAATAAACACCTTTTTCCTAATCCCTGACAAAGAATATATTGTGGCTGCCTTACTGTACAATAGAACAGAAGGCAGCTCTTAAATTACAACAGTATTAAATGGTAAATCTGTACAAAATAAACACAAAATAAATATATACCACATGTTAGTTATCCAGACTTTACCTTTATTGTGCTCTATGCTTTGTAAATAAGGTAAGAATGTTGAACAACATTTGTTAAAATATATTGAAAAATTATGAATCCCTACTTGTGCTTAATGAGGAATGATGCATGCCATTTTTACATTAACCATCTTTATTCCAAACTGAAATGTATACTGAAAACTGTAATGCAATAAATAAGTCTGAAATCAGCAAAATATATATACCTATTATAACTGAAAATAAAGCTAGTACTAAACCATTTGAGGTGTTATGATTAGATTAGAATGCTCAGTCTGAATAATGTAATAATTTTAATGATCAATTTGTGAATCAATAAAAATTGAATTCATATTTTTGTAATTTACTATACATCTTGGAATTCATTCTTCTGTATATTAAAGGATTGTCAGAGAAACAAATTTAAAAAAAAAAAAGAGTCAATGCAAAAAAGAACATTCAGTAGTAAATTTTACAGGTAATAGAGACTATTTCCTAAATCTGTAGGTGAAAGAATGAGATATGCTAGGGTAATAAATTTTAGTATGTTTATCCTTTGCTTTGCTAAAATACCACGTATTAAAACAAAGTATTATACATAACAGTATGTCAAACCTGTGGGTGTATGGGATCAGAAAAGCTCCATATAAGTATCAATGCATGGGTCAGAAGCAGTTTTGCACTGAAATTAATTCTTTCTTCAAATGAATATTTTTCTGTAACAGCAACAGCTATTATTCCTGAAGAAATAAATTACAGGCATATAAGAAGAGAGATAAACAGTACAATAATAAATTGAAGCAAAACAGAAAAGCACACATCATAAACGCAATGATGCTAAAGCATAAATGGTAATCATATGTCTGTGTTGTATATATGAATACACAGTAAAAAAAAAAAATACACATTTTATGAGAGTATTTGAAAATATTATTTAACTCTGGAAAACAGTTTAGCATAAGATTGAAAGTTCTTGTAGTAAAGTGAATTTGGAAAAAAATGTGTACACTTAAGTTTTGATACTTCAAGTTTTAATGATCAATCTGATACATTAAGCATTTTGAAAAAAATGAATATTAGTACATTTTTATGGCAGTAGGGTGATGCAGTGTTAGCACTACATCCTGGGTCCTCCCTGTGTGGAGTTTGCATGCCCTCCTCGTGAGTTTCCTCCCACAATTTAAAGTCACGCAGGGTAGGTGGATTGGTGATGTTAAATGGGCCCTTGATAAGAGTGTGTATGTGTTTGTTTTCAGCATGCAATTGGCTGGCCCCTGCTCAGGGTCTGCTGCTGGTAATGCTGTTTTAAGATTCCAAATTAATATGTACTAGGAAATAATGGAATTTGTACTGAACATTTAAAATTGTTGTGGAGAAGGTTTTGGAATACAATAGCAAACAATATAAAAGCAAAAATATTTCTTGTATACAATTTGTATCATAAAATATATTGTATGATCTGTTGTCAAAATACCTGGGATGGATGGATGCCAGTTGACAAAGCTGACAGCTTTATTTTTGCTGAAGTGCAGATCAGTAAAAGATTGATATTCTTTAAGATGAGTATCTGACTTCCCACCAAAAGAACTTTCTTCTTCTCCAAGAACTTTCCAGTCATCAATAAATGCATTCATAATTTCATTTTGTTGTAAAGCTATTTCAAATCTGTTGTACAAAGGAAAAGACAAATGGTTTGTCTACAATTCAATACCCAGAAAACATATCCCTCTGTGGAGTTTTTCATATTTTTTGCAAACTGTACCAGTAAAATGTTTAACTGGGCCTTGCTGCCACTGAGCAACACAAAAATTCAATGTTAAACTGATAATACATCTACACAGTCTTTTTAAAATGAATCATAAATACTTCACATAAGATGATTAATCCTTTAAATAGTCACCCTTATTGCCATAATGCAATAAGCCTAACCAAGCTCTGGTATGGTAAGTTTTCTATAGAAGTAGCACTGTTGGGTGGTCTTGTCACTCACTTTGTAACATTGTGAAATACAAGGGTGGTTAGTAAAGGTCTTTACAAAAACCTATATGATTACAAAAAGCAACATTTACAGCAAATTCAGAATAAAACCTTTGGATCGACCAGTCAGGAACAGAATATCAGAAAATTTCAGTGTGACTAAAAATCCTACAAAAAAGTCTGTTATAAAGGAATTGAGTATACTCTGGTAGTAGCTATGTAGTATATAATGCAACAGGAAACTGAGAGGAAAGCATCAGTCAACAAAACATGTATGGCAAAGTAAAAGGAATTAAAAAAAAAACAACATTATTTCATGTAAGAGAGTGGCATCGCTGCTGCTTCGTAGTAAGGAGACCTAGGTTCACGTCTCAGGTCCTCACTGCAAGGAGTCTGCATGGGTTTCCTGTAGGTGCTCCAGTTTCCTCCCACAGTCCAAAGTCCTGCAGATTAGATGAATTGGTGATCCTATATTTGCCCTAGTGTATTGTTGGGTGTGGTGCCCCATCCAGGGTTTGTTCCTGCCTTGTGCCTTATGCTAGCTGGGATAAGCTCCAGCAGACCCGTGTGACCCTATTCAGGACTAAGCATGTCATTACAAGTTTCTATGCATTTATTTTGAGAAATTATAACAGACATAATAAATTACCTAATGGACACAGAGTTTATGAAGTCTTTTAGGCTCTTTGAAGTGAATAACTTCTGTTTTTCTTCATCTGAGAACTCTTGGGCTGAATATTGCGTACAGGCGTTTTTAGGATACTTCCTATGAAATGTCATAGTATAATAAGAAAACATATCAAAGTGCATATAAAAACAAATTTGGTTGGAAAACACACTTAATAAAATCAAAAGTGCTATTGAACACTGTGATCTTTTGATATGAAAAAAGTTAAATTGATTTCAAGATTAATTTATTAAGCATGAGCATCATGATAAAAATTTAAATTACTTCATTTACTTTGGAACTCCTACCATTTAGTTTGTGTACTAGCCTCTACTAGCATTGGAATTGCTTGTATGCCTGCATTCTTCTCCATTTGTTTAATATTGAATGTTTTATCTGGGTATGAAGGGCATTCTGCATAATTCTCTTTCTCTTTCACAGCACTATGATCAGAGAACTTCACTGGAGCTCCAAATTCTCTTCGGATTCTAGAAATCTTAAAACAAATCTGAAAAAGACATTGTGATTACGTAAAAAAGCTATATAATGTTTAAAAACACATAATGAAGGCTATATGCAGAATCTATCTATCCAAAATCATTTCATAAGTTACAAAAACAACTGCACTGTCCTGATAATTATGTACTATAAAGCATCATATACTTTAAACATTTATGTACCCGGCTTTTAAATAAATACGTCACTTGAATATGTGTTTTGTTTGTCAGATGATGAACCTGGGGAATTCAAATTACATTGAATCGGGATAGCAGCTAATTATTAAGAATCATTTCAATAACATTTTAAAAGCATACAGTATAAGCAGTATGCATCAGTTCATTGTTAATGACATTTGTAGAAGATTTCCTCTTGTTATTCAAAGTAAATTGTTAATATAAGCGCCTCTCAAGTTAGTCTATGAGTGTTTATCATAATGCTGTCTGGCACCTTTTGTCTGTGATCTTTTACAGACTCATCTTCAATCTCAACTTCACTTCCAAGGGATATCCAGATTTTAGACTCTGGTGGTTTGTATGGAGCCTCCTGTGCTTCCTCTTCTTCTTCTTGTGTTGATGCTTCTGGGGGCTACAGTAGTATTAACATCACAATTAGCTTACTGTATGACAAAAGGTATTAACTTTATAGTACCTACTTTTAGAATAGTAACATTTTATACATATATCTGAACCATTTGGGGAAACTCGCTTAATAAATATAAATAATGACTATACAATGACAGGACATAGAAGTTGAAACAATTAAATAAACAACTAGATAAAATGACAGATGAATGCAAAAATTCCATATTAGATCTGAATCTTTTTCTACTGTTCATAGAACGGCCATTTGAACTATTTAATATTTATCAAAGTAAAAAACAATTATAAATAGAATTTTAATCTTCAAATGAAAAGACATTTATATTTTTTTCAAACTCCTAATTTGTTCCCGCTTATTATTCAGTCCGTTTTTTTTATAAATCTATGCAGGAAAGTAGTATTTTTTCATTAAATGTGCTTATTTGTTTTACTCATTCCAAATTATTGTCCACTTCATTCATTTCTTTAAAAGAACCATTAATTTGTATAATACTAAAAGTGCCAGAGTACAGGCTGATTCGTAGCTATCAAATGAAAACGCCATTAACAGACATTTGGACATGAACCCAGCATATACAGGCTTTAAAAGTAGAACATGCAAATAATAAATAAGACTTTAATGACCAACACCCTCTGAAACCCACCTCATCAATTCATCCCCCCACATCCACTTATCTTCCCCTCCTTATTTGTTATATATTGCCTTGGGTTCCTGTAATTAGAATCACTGTTGTTTGTTGATGACATCTGATAGGAGTTGAAGAATTTGGAGATTAAAACTATTTTAAGATATGTGGTTCATTTTCTTCCTTTGTGGATTTCCAGCTACAAATATGCAAACCATATTACAGACTTTCGATTCCATCTTAAGTTGTGTACTTCAACAGCCACCAATTCTAAATCCATCATATATTATATTGAAAAGCAGCCTACAGTGAGCTGTGCAACTTTCCCAGTGAACATAAAATGTTTGATAAACCACATTATACAGCTAAATTGGAAAAAGGGACCATACTTGTCTACAATAGTTTAAATTTTATCTCTATCACACACACTGTACATCAGATAAATAATAGCCACAAAAGCAAGATGTATCATCTACTTTAAGAACTTTGGAATTAAGACCTAACTTATATTTCTATAACATAATGTAAAATTCTAGCTTGATAGGTCACCAGGCAATTGCAGTGCTCATGTACAGACACAGACACACACACACACACACACACACATTCAAATGCACCAAATACAGTTTAAAAAAAGAATAAATGTCAAGATTAAGTATAATATCACTTTAAAATCAACATATATAAAGATTAGTTTTTAATTTAGGAACAAAACAATTCAAACTATTTCATTACATGTAAAATTTGTTCTTTCTTTTCTTCTGAGCCAACAAGGTAAAAATTATTTCCATATTTAAAGTCTCTGTCATACACCAATAAAATTTCTTCCTCTGGATAGTCCTGGATAAGAGAGAAATAAAAAGATAATTAAAAAGAAATTAATAGTCTTCTTTTGTGGTTCAGAAAGAAACACCAAAAACTGTTCGAAAATGATTTGTGAGACAATGTTATTAACTAACACTAAGGTACATTTTAGTTATTGCTCCATTAATACTTCAGCCCATTAAACGAGTGATATGTGATGTGACAGAAATATAAAAAGTCCAGTTAAAATGTGGGAAAATGGCTGAATAGATGGGAAAAAACAAAGAACTGAATTAAGCTGATTTTTAGCACAAACTTTCAGGATTTTATCGTTCTTGTACAAAGGCTTACAAGCACTGAATGAAATATAATGTGCCTGCGAGTGAGTGGTAAGACCATTTGTAATAAAAGTTAAACAAACTGCTGTCTACTTCAGATCCATTACAAGTACATAAAAGAAACATGAAAAAGGAGGTAAGAAGTTTAACTAATCAAGCAGCTTGATAAGAGAAGAAAATTTAGATTAATAAGATATCCCTTTGGTACAGTAAATGTTTAATTTGGTTTAAATCCATCAAAGAGTAAATCAATACGTACAAGAACCAGCTGTTTAAATGGCTGAAAATCAGACACAACCCCTCTGGTCTTTATATCCAAGAGAATGTCTTCTTTTCTAAGCAATTTATAGGGATTTTCTTGTGTAAGATCCTCATCAGCTCGACATTGAAAAAGCTCCTGAGTTTTTGATGTTAGCACCAGGGGAAATATATCCTCTGGTGGAGCTAGGCATGATGAAAAAGAGCAATTACAAAATTAATTAAAATAAGTTACATTTGTTAGACAGCAATTACTTAAAGTTAGAAATGACCATGATAAAAAACAAATGTTTTTATCACTGCTAAAGACACAACATAAAGGAATTCTTCTGCATTATACTGGTGTTTGGCATTGGCATTGGTAATTGGTATTACATTGGTATTATTGCATAAGCCTATTTTTTAGTTTTCTTTTAACAAGAAAGGCACATCTATAGGGTGGTCCAGATCTAATTATACAATTTTCATTACGCTATAACTTATTAAGTTTATTACATAGAAAATCACCCAAAAATCCCAAACCATCAAGAAGTGTGCAAACTAACGACATGAAGGATTGTCTTTGCGCCGAACTGAAATCGTTCCTGCATATATCAAAGTCATCCAGACGATCTGAATCTGCAAAATTAGATCTGGACCACCCTGTATAACATGTCAGTTTTCTGTGCAAGGTACATATATCATGTGTGAAGGACAGCCAGGTCCCATGCCCGGTAGGGACGCCCCTGCTGCTTATGTTCCGGGGGAGCCTCCATGGACAGTCCAGTACCTCCCCCGGAACGCTTGGTGGCAGCCTCCCTGGCCGACGGTGTTTTCCCAACCACCCGCAGGGCTCCATGGGAGATGGAGTCCTCCACAGCTTGGTTGGGGCCCGGCGTGGCCGCTAGGGGGGCTGCCTGCTTCCCACAGCCCGGCTGGACGAGCCTGCAGCCCCACCCGGAAGTGCAATTAGGACCAGGTGGTTAATCATCTGGAAGGCTTCCGGGTGGGCTATAAAAGGGCCCAGCCACCACCACTCGGAGAGCCAGAGTTGGGAGGAAGGAGACGAAGCTTGTCTGGGAGGAGTGGTGGAGCGAGGTGGAGAATTGTGGTTTGTTTTGTGCTTTGGGACTGTGTTTGGGCTGTGTGGCACGGGGAAGACGTGTCACACAGCTGAAGAAAAAGTAAAGCCTGTGTGTTGTTGTACACGTGCCTTTGCGTGGTCTGTGCCGGGTCGGGCGCAATATAGCGCCTTTTACACATGTTAATTTATGATTAAGTAAGACTTCTACATTGGATGCATATGTTAATATAACCTGATATTATTTTTATATATCCTAGTATTTTTACATATTAAGGAAAACCCATTACAGCATTTCTGTCATTTGTGTTGGAATCCAAAAATGGTAAATACTTATATTTTTCATATTCATTAAAGGTTACTCAGGTTTATTTTAAATTTTAATATTTGATATCTTATTTTTAAAAGCATTGATACCATTTTATATTTTGGCATATACTAGTATACTGCAAGTCGCAAAAACATTCTGGTTAATAATAATTCATGCATAAAATGAAATGTCTCAGTTGTTAATCTACAGTATAAATTATAACCTGTCATAATTTGATAAAAATGTGTTTGGACTTCAAAAACAAACACATCTGTAGGGTGAATTCAGTCTTAGTTTGGAAAGCTGTATTAATGTTCTTGGAGGATTTTGTCATGCATTGTTGCATTCAGGTTTCTGAAAAGGAGCTAAAAACGATTCATAAAAATAAAGTATTTAATATGCTGAATCTATCCTCTACTGTATGCATCAATTTTTTAATCCCACATTTTCCACAACAGGAATTGGTTGGTTTCAAGATTAACTTAGAGGTATCCATTAACCAAATATCATACATGTGGAAGAAAGTGCATGAATATATGGGGAGGGACATGCTCCAAGAAATTTGGTCTTGTCGGGTTGTTCTATTGTCCAAAGATATACACTGACAACAGAAGTGATAGCAACTTTCATGCACCCACTCGGGCAATGTGAACTAGGTTTATAGCTATAATACTAATGACTGATAACTTCTCATGCTGGGCAATGGATGGCTTCAAATAATAATAAATCAACGCACATGTCGAGACACCAAAGCCCCAACACAACTAGGATAGATGAGGCCATTAAAGTAGCAGCCACAGCCACAGCCACATTTTCCCAGCAATACACTTTGAGTGTAAGAGTGGTCAGTTCAGTAAGTGGTGCTGAGACAAAGCGATGAAAACGGGCAGCTCAGTCCAAATAGGAATAGGTTGCAGTGAGGAAAAGGGATTGGATGCGTATTATATTATACCAGCCCAAATGAACAACCCATGTATTGAATAAAAAATATTATGTCTATATTCATTACCCAGCCTTCAACCCATCTTAGATGAGCAGCACAACTAGTACAGAATATTCTGTAAAGAGTATTAGATAGCTAGATTGAAAAAGAGACCCCAAATTTCTATAATAGTTTAAATATAAGATATATCACAAACACTGTAAATCAGCTAAAGGATAAGCACAAAGGCAAAACATATTATCTGTTTAAAGAACTTTGGAAATAAAGACTAAAGTGTATTTATATAACAAACTTCTATACCTACTTAATCCAAGGAACATAATCATTTTTCAAAAAATAGGATGTAGTCTCCAACATTTATTGGTTCCATGTGGGACAAAGAATAGTAGTGGAGTAACCTTTAAGGAAATTACTGTAGATATATTTATCTTACCACATTCAGAAGCAGGTGGTGCAGCTTCTTCTTTTTTACCTACAAGGTTTACAAATATTAGTACATTATTAAGTTAATAAAAACTAAGAAGAGGAGGTTAACCATTTATTTGTAATTATCATTATTCTCATTAATGTCAGTTATATAATAAGTATTAATTACTGAAAATCAAGTTATTTCCCAAAAAGCATAAAGTAAAAATTCTTTGTTGCATTACTTTATGAACTCACTTTTTCAATTATATGGCCACAGGAAGCTCAAGCCTACCACTAGAAAAGGTCCAGGTCTTAAGAATGCCAATCCACTAGACAGCACACTCATGCAAGCATCCACAGTCACTAAAACAGGGCTAACTTAGAGTTGTCAATCAATCTAACCTGGACAGTGTACCTGGAGAAAACCCCTATCAACATCAGGGGAATGTGCAAACTTCAAATTAAAAAGTGACTAACATGGTAATCAAGTCCAGATTCTAAATGTAGTGAGGCTATACAACACAGCAGAAAAATCAGCATAATAAAGAACTGGCATAATAAAGCAGTTTCTGCTGCCATCTAACAGAATATGCTTTGGATCTCAATAACATCTACTTGTAGTGGCTGGTAATACAGTCAAGGTGGAAATATTTCAGAACACCACTGTCTTCGTACAAAGTTCAGCTGTACAATGACCAAACTGAGTTCTGAGAAAAGCAACCGTGAGACCTTTCATTATGTCGCTGTAAATAAACCACAGCTAGATGAGTGGCAAAACAGATTAGGCATTTTATGACAGCAGACAACTTGTTTCACACAAGTGCAAGATAAGAAATATTCAACCAAATCCTACTTTTAACTTAGTCTTGAAAAGATCATCAAAATAAATCTATTGATTTTAACAACTAAACTTAATATTATGCAAAGTATAAAGTAGGTTTATCAAACCTACTTCCTATAAAACTACATGGTCTTCTGATTTTTGTTCCAAATCAACATTTAATTAAATGATAATTCCTCCCTCCTACCAAAGAACTTGATTAACCGCAAGTTTTTTTTCTCAATTTGGGTATTTGATTGTGACAATATTGATTCCATAAACCTATAAACACATCTTAAGGAGTTTGCTGATCTAACAGCTATTTAATTTGTATTGACTTCTTCACACAGAACTGATTCTTTCTTCCATGTGCTCGATTGTCTATTCACAGCAAGGCCTTCTGCCTAACTGCAGCTGATTTAATATTGTTTGTATGTGCACCTGCTTTTTGTGCCCGCATCAGTCTATCTTAATCAAAAGTAGACTAGGAATATGAACAAAACCTGGCATAAAATTCTCAAACCCACCTAATCCAGTAAAGGTAGCAGGGTGGGAACCATTTTGAGCAGCATTGGGAGCAGGACAAGAAACAGCACTAGACAGGGAACCATGATTCATGAAAACACTTCATATTTTATTAAATACCTTTATTAAAAGGCGTAAAGAGCTTCTTTTCTTGCAAGAGGAAACTGAAATGACAATCTGTACACACTGCAGACCACAGGAGGTAATCTCAACAGTAACAGAAGATGTGATTAAATTAATGTTTACTGTATTTAACCGATAGGAGACAAAAAATAAAAATGTGCTTATTATGTGCAATCTAACATATTTTTAGGATTAATAATAAAGTAGCACTGTGGTTTGCAGTGCTGACATTCTGGGTTTGAATACTTAACTTGGTCATTGTCAGTGTGTAGTTTACATGTATGAATTTTTCTCTAGGTAAATTCATTAATTTTTGCAAATTGCTCCAATGTGTGGGTGGGGCATACTGGTTTATTCTATTTTGCACCAAAAATGTCCCCTACATACCTAAACTGGATTATGCAGGTTTCAAAAAGTAATGTGAAATCAATCAGTCCTAATTATTACCGTTTGTCAGATGTCAATCATCACCTTATTTCTTCAGCCTACTTGTTTCACTTTTAGGATCAGCTGTCTGCTTTCATTTGATTTTTAAATTAGGTAATACCCACACTACTTATCCTGTATCACATTAATCATTTATCAGGTATCACCTGTAATGCTTCTCAGATATCAAACTACTGTATTGACATTTAAATTACCTGAACTGATGTTTGGAAACTTAGTTTAAAATCAAAGGAAGAATTATAACTGACCCAAAAACAAAATGACATTTGATCCTAAGCCTAAAAAAATCAAAAATAAAAATGCTCTAGAATAAAAAAGAATGTGGAAATAGCGAGTACAAAAGAAGAGCTCACCATGGCTGGGGTGTCATTTCAACATAGTCATACAAACTTTCACATTAATTTAAGTACATTTACAGTGTTAAATGACATAACTGTATTCCTTCTCAGTCTTCTGAAAATGAAAGGAAGGTGGGATCTCCTAAGCAAACAAGACAGGGACAAGATGCAAATTCCACAGAGATAGTATCCCAGCTTAGAGCTGTAACAAGAGTTCAGATGCAGCGGACTGAGCATACTACATATTTAACAACTTGTTCAGTCATCTGTTTGTCCATTCACTTGTCTGATTTGCCTTATCTAATACAGAGTGGGTGGCTGGTCTAATCACTGAAGCCCTGTGAACAAGTCAAGAAGTAATCATAGATGGGAAGACAGTACACTGCAGAAAACCTTCAAATACACAAATGTTTACTTACACGGGGCAATTTAAAGTCACCATTTACTTAGACATTCATAATATTGAAATATGGGAGGTTACTGAAGTGCCATAAAAATCCAGATGAATACAGGAGCAACCTATAAACTCTACACATGCAAAAGCTATACCCCAACTTTGGTACTGTTCCACTTTGGTCAGTTCCTGGAGCTTAAGCATCTGAATAGTATTACTGCAAAATGACTACAGTTGTCTCACTATTCCCTGGTCTTCTTGCCTTTGAATTGGATAAGCACACTAACAAAATGGATGGATATGTTTGTAATAATACATAACATGCTTCACACATATGTTGAAATGTGACTAAGAAGATAAATCAAATTAAATAATTATACCTGCAGAAGGTTTTGGCTTTCCTTTAGCACTTTTGCTTGATTTTGCACTTCCAGCACTGCTTGAGCTTTTTGGCCTACTGGCAGAACCCTTGGCACCAGCTTTTGGACTTCCTTTACCTGTCATCTGAAAATTCATAAAACATACTGTAAATATGCAACAATTTAATTCAGATATTCTCTGTTTTAACACAGCTAATCAGCTGACTTTTTTTTTATTGATACTAAACTTATGTTTTTACCTTACAAAGATGCAAACAACATAAAAATGATCTTACTGGGAATGATAAGTACTGCAAAGACTTCTGTTTGCACACAATTTTATTATACATTTTAATAAGTCAGAAATAAATTGTGAATATAGTGTTATTGTTAGAGTGTTCATTGGGTAATAGTACCTCTTGGGCAAAAATCCTTGTGAGTCTGACAGTCAGTGAGAGAATGGACTACACTATGGAAATTACTGGATGCAGTACTTTCTCTGCACTTTCTTGTTTATATTAAATGTGATTTTCAATTTTACACTTAAAAGGAAATCATTCAGAAATACCATAATGGCTATAACATTGTCTTTTATTCTGAAAAACAAATAAATTTTAAAATCATGAATAGAGAATTTTGATAAAAGGAACATCTTTCTATTAACATTGTCTATTAAAAAAAGGCGTTAAAATATAAATACTTTGAACAGAATAAGCATGCAAAGAAACCTAATTGGCAGAAGAAACAGGCCTTTTTATTTAACAATCCATTAAGTCAATAATGTAATACTGTCTGATTTGTTTTCCTTACAGATCAATAATTAAAAAGAAAACGAATATGCTTCTTGGCCCCTTCTTTAAAAGCTGCAGCCTCAATTACAATTTGCAAGTAAAAAAAAAAAACAACACAAACATAGTGGGTAAGTACTATTTATGAATACAGTATAATGTTTTGTACACTCTGCACATTTAGCTGCTGACTCTTTGGTCATTTGCCGCCTAACTGTGTAAGTCTCTTCTGATTAACCCGAGTTGCACTGGCTATCACTGAGCTTTCTGTAGTCAGGAAATGTTCGTTCTTTGTGATACTTTAATGCTAATCAAAAGACACAGAAAGCAGTAATATGATACTTAATTCAAATATCAGTTGCAAATTAGCTGCAATATGTGTGAATTATTAAGCCAGGCACTGAACAAACAGGCAACTGGCAACATTTACGTTTTTTGTATTTATTTCTTAGCATGGGGAAGAAAGAAAAAAGTAGGAATTACAGTGTAATCAAACTTGAGATATACAGCAAAAGAAAGCCTGTTAAAAAATCTGTGTTGCAACTAGCTAACTATGAGGAGTAATTCATCCGAGGCCCTGTGGCAGGCCCCACAAATTCACAATTATCAACATTTTCTCTTTTATTCTACAAACACTTTTTTAGGCAGGTGACTTCTTCAATATCTTGCAGTTTTGGTTTTACAATATTGAGTATGATGAAAATTAATAGCCCATGTATTTAACATATCCTAGATTTAGCATAACTAGAATATAAGCAAGCTCACACCAACAACAAATACCTCGGTTGCCAGCTTTACCCATTACGTCAGGATTCATACAAAGTCTTGAAGTCAAAATTCCAGAATGTATATTTACATTATATATATATATATATAATATACAACCCTGTAAGACACATACAGTAAGGTCTTCTAATTTACACCTTCTTGTTATCACAAAAATAACCTTGTACATCTATCAGCTAGCATTTTTTGCTGTTAGTGGTTGACTGTCTCTTGATCACTTTAGTTATTTCTTACCTTTACTTTTTCCCTTTTCAGTGACTATCCTGCTAACCTTCTCCTTTACACCAATCTTATGTAGAAAGGAGCTGTAGAAATAAAAATTTCACTTGGTACACCCTAGATGTCAGGCTTTTGCTGTGTTAACACAAAGCTCTATAGAGGGTATATGGGGAAATCTTAAAGACTTAAGACAATTTACTATGTGATGATGACTGCAGAGAACAAAGTGCCAGTATAATCTAATGACTTTCTTTATGGAAATGGAAAGAGAGTCTGTCACTGGCAGTTCCTTCAGTACTGTAGAGTAGCATCTGAAGTCATCAAAGAATAGTTACTTGCAATAACCCTGTATTGAATTAAGTGGTTTTAAGAACAAATATTAAATGTGTTATACTATTACCAATTTATCTTGTATTTTTTTTTAATTCTTTCTAAAGTGAGGTTTTCCATAGTTGCCTACTACCGTTTTTCAGTGTCAACAGGAGTTACATCAGGTTTAAAAATATCCACCAGTTACTCGTATAGTTTCTAACCTTAATTTAAATTTAGATTTATATTGCTTTCATTTACATTTATTTAACTATACTTGATATGTTGTTAAATACAACAAATCATTTTGAGTTATAGTGTACACTGAATGCCCACGTTATTAGGTACCCTATCTCTATCCATCTTACATACGTCTCTGCCCCAGTCATTGATAGTATTATATGAGTAGACATCCATCCATCCATCCATCCATTATCCAACCCGCTGAATCCGAACACAGGGTCACGGGGGTCTGCTGGAGCCAATCCCAGCCAACACAGGGCACAAGGCAGGGACCAATCCTGGACAGGGTGCCAACCCACCACAGGACACACACAAACACCAAGCACACACTAGGGCCAATTTAGAATTGCCAATCCACCTAACCTGCATGTCTTTGGATTGTGGGAAACTGAAATTTGGTTGGACATATCTGGACTAGTGAGATAAAATGGAATGAGCTATTCAGAAAACAGATCCACCAAAATGGAGTCGACATTAACTTCTGGCATGTTGTGTACATAATACGGATTTCATTGCTCAAATTAACACACTCTGTCCAGCTGTCAGGTTCTCTTAGGTTGTTGTACCCATCAAACTGAAAAATCAGTGCACATGTATTATATTATATGTACAATATATTATTAGCATACTAACGGTGTATATATTAAGTTAAGAATTAAACAAACTTAAATAGAACAAGCACTAGACGTTGAACTCAAGTCATATATTGCTTTAGTAAAAAATCCATTTACATTTAATTGCAAGGGAACAATAATGTAAGCAAGACCTTTCAAGAAAAGTGAAGGTCTGCAATTGATAAACCTGTCTTATTTTCATCGGCGTGTACAACAACATCTTTAAAAAGACAAATAACGAGTGTCATGTACAAAAACTGATAGTTCAACATTTTTAAAAAGACTAATAACGAGTATCACGTAATGTTTATATTTATCGGTACTTAGAAATTTTTAAAGAAGACTAATAACGAGTATCACGTAGGTTAATGTTTATAATAATCCAAAAAAAAAAAAACCAACCTTCGGCTTCCTTTTAAAAATATGTATAGTTCAATAATCCCGAGGAGCGCAAACTCTTGCAAGTCTTCCCGAGTCTCTTGCGTTTCCATGGATGCCACACGTTCCGGTATCGAGCCCAACCTGAAAGCCTATCGGTTGCGTCTTCTTAGACCGGACGTCCCGCCCATATTTAAAGCGCCACTTTCCACTGTTATACCGAGCCGTACAGTTTGAAGTAGCATGTAACTCTTCACTTTTTATGGCAAACCATTTTAGCTTTGTGTTGCTATTTTTTTTTTCGGATATTAAAATTATAACAATGTTAAGCTGTCAGTTAAACATATCTTAGCCCGTAGGCAAAGTGGTATCACTAACAGCGTACATAATAGTGTATGCAAACATTCAATAGGTAAGAATAATCTTTAACTGTGTTTTCTTTTCTATGAACGTTCCAGGTGATCCCAACGAGTACGGCTTAGAGAGTTTGTTACATCGTGATAACATGACGTAAGCGACAGAGTGATATTTATTTAGTATTTAAACGAACGATAAACAAATTTAAGCCTTTGGGTTCTGTAGTTCGGTGGCGCAGTGGCAGCGCTGTTGCCTTGTAATAAGGACACGGCTTGGAGTTTGCTAGGCCTCCCCATGTTGCCGCGTGTTTCCTCGAGATTTTCTCCCAGTCTCCAGACCTGCAGGACAAGTGGATTGACGATGCCAAATTGTGTGTATTCACCATGCGATAGACTAACGTCCTGTCAAGGTATTGTTCGTATCCTTAGCCAGCTAATTGCTGGGACAAGCTTTAACTGCTTTGCGGCCCTGCCCTGCATGAGCGGGTTATTTAAATTTAAATTTGACAACCAATATTCTTTATTTCCTAGATTACTATTGGAATAACAAAATACTTTTGGTAAATTTAAACAATACAAAGAGAATTGACCCCAGCAGACCCCGTGACCCTGTAGTTAGGATATAGCGGGTTGGATAATGGATGGATAGATACAAAGATCTCACAAATCTTACAAGTACATTTCAAATATTCGTTCTGATTTGGGCTTTTTTGCTACTTCCGTTATGTAAAAGGCACAACAGTGTGGGTAAAGGACATGTGTACTATTTACATCAAGGTCTGGTCACTGACTCTTTGGAATTAGTACATTCTCCCCGTGGGTGTGTAAGTTGTACAATGAATGAGATGACCCTCGCAGCGGACCAGCGCACCGTCCAGTGCAGTTTTCTGATTTCTATCCGAAACCCCACTCCTCCAGACCTTCCCGACTTGGATTATGCCTAGTTAAAAATGTTATATTATGTCAAATGTTAGATTTTATGTGTTCGCGTGGATCCATCCATCGGTACAAACACCGGGGGCTACAGTCAGTGCTAGCTGGATTGGAAACGAATTGGAGACAGCAGGGTAAGCTTGCGAGCACAGCCATACTTCTTCGAAATTCTACTGCACCAATTGGGTACCCGCTATTAAAGCAACCGTATGTGTAAGGGTGCACTTGGTCAGTAGGATGCCCCCGTCTACCTGGGGTAATTTCGTATGTTTAATTTATATAATTTTCAATCGGATTCAACAGGAAGAATTACACACTGGCACCACATTCAGAGATGGTTGCACCTGTTTCCTGGATTCGCACTGACTCTCCACATCCTTTTTCATGCAAGAAACTGAATGGAGAGACGTACAAAAAGTTGTATAACCGTGTACAGTATTAGAAGCACATGATGTAGTAATGGCTACAATGATGCTGTGCACTTAACAGGTTAGCGCCATTACTTTAATACTTTATTTGTTCGGTAGGTATATACACTTGCCACCTTAATACGCCATTCAGTATAACGGGACAGAGAAAGCTGTAGTTATCTATTGATGAGAAGCAGAGTAAGGTTAATCTGCACCGTGCTTGTTCATCGTTTTTGGGCGAAAAGGCTGCTTGTTTGTCTCCCTGGTCACATGATGATGATGATGACGACGACGACGACTTTGTGTCATGGGAATACCTTCTCATTGCTATTGCCGTCAATAGATTAACTCAATCTGGAGTTTATTTCTCGTTGAGAGTATTACAGTAGTTCGTGAGCAGTGATATTATTATCCTGTCACAAAGCGGTGAGTATTTTTTCCGTCCCTATTAGGGGCGTCAGGTGAGCGGTTATCAGTCACTTGCTCACCTGTTTAGTAATTCTTTGATTGAAAAGTCGCTTTTAAGTTAACAGGATTTTTTTTCCTGTCCGCGATTGGCAATGCCGTCAATATGGACGATGCAGGCAGACGACAAAACTGCGAACTGTAGTTTGTTTGTAAGTATTATTAGGTATAATAAGGTAAAAGTGTCAGTCACTAAGTCTGCCTTTTTTATTTACCCCTTGCTATCCAACAGATGTTGTGTTATGCAACAGCACAGAATATGTAGCTTTTATTATCATTAGAATAATAGTGTCAGGTTGTTGAGTGCTAAAGCAGATAAAGAATGGAAAGAAGCACTGATGCCTTTTTCTGTTCAAATGAGGGCTGATTTTGAATGTGGCGTGAATACATAATAATCAGTTTAATTCGATTATTAATGTAGGTTTGAACATGGACGGGCAGATGGATGTGTATTAAAGAAACTTCTGGAAATGGTAGACAAGAGATGTCTGTAAAATGGGAAGGACTTGGGAAAAGTAGTTTTTGTGCTATAAAAATGCATAGTTATTAACCAGATGTTAGCAGTCGATTTTAAATAGAGCACACACTTATATTTGAAATTTAATTTTAAAGACTTAAGTCGAAATTACGATTGTTGCTCGTGCTATGTGCATGATCTGATTCTAATGCTCACGTTATGCACCAGTTAAGTGACTATGTATATTGGGCGCACTTGCGTCCCATTCCAGCTGGATAACCGATAAACGCTCACGAATATCGAATCTAGACATTGCAAAGGGGTTCTATAAACAAGTAGGTAAGCAAGCCATAAGCCGTTTTAAAAATAAAACTTTTTTTGTTTCGATTCGCTGCCGATCGATCTAATATCCTTGGGAGAAAGGGAGGCGTCATTCCCCTTGGAAGTGAGCGGCTCAGTTGACTGACTATTGATCAAAATTCTATTCGATATACGGTATATAGATCACATAGGAGCGAGGGCCGCCTTTCGAATGGGAGAGCCTGTGCGTCACTATTGAGCGCATCGGGTAGTCATATTTAGCGTTTAATAAATAAAAATTTACGGTTTTTACAGAACCTCTGAATGGAATGTGGCTGTAGAGAATTTAAGAGGTGGACGTGGTCATAAAACCTCCATAAAACCTCCGTAGACAGCCACTTTAATAGCCTCATGTAAGAACGGCCAGTCGACACAGCAAAATCTTTATATTCTGTAAAAGCAAATGGTTTTAACTTGCACAATTTGTATTATTCATAGTTGAACATCATCAACTAAATCTTTATGATTCACATGATACGTTCATATCACTAAGCAACTTGTCAGGTTAGTTTACTGTGAATGACTGAAAACATTTGACAAGTAAAACGTTTCTGTGATTCAGGATAAGTTGCATCTGTGTTATTCTGGTAATTTTAAAATTTGTCAAGGTAACTGCTTACACATTTTAACTCTGCATTTTATTTCAAATTTTAATGACCCTTTATGTGAAAAGATCTTTAGGTTTTGATTTGCAACCAGTTTAGCCTATTTAAGGGTTGCAGGAATCTGAGCCATTCTTGAAAGTGTTAGATGCAAAGCAGGAATCCAATAATGCTAGTTCATTGCAGATCAGATGAGTGTATCTGGAATGAAAACATTTTTTCCAGAGTTTCTGTAAAGTTTTAGTTTCATTTTTAGGACAAATAAAGTATATCCATCTATCTGTATATACTCTATCACACCAGGGTAAATATGGTAGTGCAGTTGTTAGTGCTGTCTACCAAATATTCAGGGACCCAAGTCTGATTTCTGGCCTGTTACATTTTGCACAGTTTTCATATTCTTCAGATGTTCTTATTTCATCCAGTAACCTGATGTCTGTTTTTCAGCTGATGTATTTCAGTAAAGAAAGGCTCATTTTGTTTTTGGTTTTACAGTTAACTCTGAACTTTTGTTTGTTATTGCTTTTGTGTGTCTGTTTTTAGGTTTTTGGAATATTTATTTCATTGTTTGTAAAGGAGAAAGAAGTTATGGTCTGAGTCAAATTATCTTGGGAGGTATTTTTATAGTTAAGTTTACTTTGTTCCAATTACTTAACAATGTTTATGACTTTAAAGTGTTTAATGTCACCTAAATGAGAATCTAGTTGGGCCATGCAGGCTGTTATTTTGCTGCTTGCTTCAGCACCTTCACATTTTGTATGGATGCAGTTTTAAAGGTGCAAATGCACAATCAATCTGCTGAAATCATATACAGTTAGGTCCATAAATATTTGGACAGAGACGTTTTTCTAATTTTGGTTCTGTACATTACCACAATGAATTTTAAATGAAACCGCTCAGATGCAGTTGAAGTGCAGACTTTCCGCTTTAATTCAGTGGGGTGAACAAAAAGATTGCATAAAAATGTGAGGCAACTAAAGTATTTTTTAACACAATCCCTTCATTTCAGGGGCTCAAAAGTAATTGGACAATTGACTCAAAGGCTATTTCATGGGCAGGTGTGGGCAAGTCCGTTATGTCATTATAAATTAAGCAGATAAAAGGCCTGGAGTTGATTTGAGGTGTGGTGCTTGCATGTGGAAGTTTTTGCTGTGAACAGACAACATGTGGTCAAAGGAGCTCTCCATGCAGGTGAAAGAAGCCATCCTTAAGCTGCAAAAACAGTAAAAACCCATCCGAGAAATTGCTACAATATTACAAGTAGCAAAATCTACAGTTTGGTACATCCTGAGAAAGAACGCAAACACGGGTGAACTCAGCAATGCAAAAAGACCTGGACGTCCACAGGAGATAACAGTGGTGGATGATCGCAGAATCATTTCCATGGTGAAGAGAAACCCCTTCACAACATAGTATCGATATCCAAGTCTACCATAAAGAGAAGACTGCATGAAAGTAAATACAGAGGGTGCACTGAAAGGCTAGATTGGACTTTGCTAAAGAACATCTAAAAAAGCCAGCACAGTTCTGGAAAAACATTCTTTGGACAGATGAAACCAAGATCAACCTCTACCAGAATGATGGCAAGAAAAAAGTATGGAGAAGGCGTGGAACAGCACATCATCCAAAGCATACCACATCATCTGTAAAACACGGTGGAGGCAGTGTGATGGCTTGGGCGTGCATGGCTGCCAGTGGCATTGGGACACTAGTGTGTATTGATGATGTGACACAGGACAGAAGCAGCCGAATGAATTCTGAGGTGTTCAGAGACATACTGTCTGCTCAAATCCAGCTAAATGCAGTCAAATTGATTAGGCGATATTTCATGATACAGATGGACAATGACCCAAAACACATAGCCAAAGCAACTCGGGAGTTTATTAAAGCAAAGAAGTGGAAAATTCTTGAATGGCCAAGTCAGTCACCTGATCTTAACCCAATTGAGCATGCATTTCACTTGTTGAAGACTAAACTTCGGACAGAAAGGCCCACAAACAAACAGCAACTGAAAGCCATTGCAGTAAAGGCCTGGCAGAGCATTAAAAAGGAGGAAACCCAGCATCTGGTGATGTCCATGAGTTCAAGACTTCAGGCTCTCCTTGCCAGCAAAGGGTTTTCAACCAAGTATTAGAAATGAACATTTTATTTCCAGTTATTTAATTTGTCCCATTACTTTTGAGCCCCTGAAATGAAGGGATTGTGTTTTTTATATATATATAAAAAATGCTTTAGTTGCCTCACCTTTTTATGCAATCGTTTTGTTCAACCCACTGAATTAAAGCTGAAAGTCTACACTTCAACTGCATCTGAGTTGTTTCATTTAAAATTCATTGTGGTAATGTACAGAACCAAAATTAGAAAAATGTTATCTCTGTCCAAAAATTTATGGACCTAACTGTATGTGAAAATTTGGTGTATTTTAGATACAGTCCTTGAAAAATTATTTTAGACTGCACATTCAAACTGTAGTATGGAGATATAATATTTCCATAGCGGTTCAGAAAAATCATAGCACAACAATTTACATATGGTGGTGCCATTTTAAGGCGGTGTTCTTATACTGTTCATGTTGTAATTTTGTGAGATCCGAAATAATAAATTATTGATGTTTTCTTATGTTGTATATATCCTGGTCAAACTTTCTTAAATTTGATTTTTCACTGTTGCTTTTTGTAACAAAAAGTGAAGGTTTTCTGTAAAACATTTTTGTGAATTTGCCTCACTGCTATTCAAACACCTTATTTTTTTAGAAGTGTTCAAGGTATTGTCACATCTCCTACATAGGCCATTTCTAAATTTAAATAGTAGCTTTTGCCAAAGAAATGAAAAAAAAATTGCATGAGTGAATGTCTAAACTGCAGCATATATACATACACCTTTTGTCAGCCCTGTGCTTCATCTGTTAATAAAAGCGTACATTGGAGTTGAGCTGACACCTCTGTAGAGGTGCTTTCAGACAAAAAGATGGCCAAATGGATATTCATTTTGGCCATGTGCCTGCAAACCGAACCCTGATTGGATGTGGACAAAATAATGCTCCTATAAGGAGGCACTGGATCAGTAACTAGAAGTTACCTTGATTCAGTCGTTGAAGGTTGCACCTTCTTTCAAAGTTAGCTGCATCCATCTCTTTTGGGGACCTGAAAACTGATGAGCTGCTCCGTCTTTGGGGGAACTGAAAGCTGATGAGCCACTCTCTTTGAGGTAAGAAGCCTCTGTGGAGAAAAAAGCCAAGCCAAGCTCTGTGACATGGACTGAGCCCAGTCTGAGAAGCAGTATTACTTCAAGAAGGCATGATCAGCACCTACACTCTTGTACAAGAAAAAGTATTGCTTTTCCGTATGAAGCTGCAGAGTGCACAGCAAAGATTCTAACAGTAAGCTAAGAAAGGCAGCCTCACAACACACTACGAAGTAAGGACTTTTGGTCTCAGGGAGAATTCTGTGTCAATTGAACCTGAAGAAACAAAAGTTAACTGCACAAAGCACTGGACATTCTCCTTAAAGACTTGGTATTGTAAAACTGGTCCAAGATAAATTAGATCTCTAAATAGCCAGCAAAAAGTCAGTCTCTTCTGTGTTACTTGTTTGTATGTCTTGTGTCCTGTCTTCTATGTCAATATATATGGAGTTATCATATCTCTATAATCCTTTGTGTTTTATCAATAAATTGTGTTATTCTTGTTTTATGTAAAGTGTGCTTCAGTTACCTTGGTATGAATCTAACTACTAGAACCTAAGGAAAACAAGGTTGGAGCCTTATCTAATTATTTAATTACTGATTTTGCCAAAGGCAGAACTGCATCAATCAAATCTTTTTTTTTTTCCATACTCCATTTGCTACATTTTATTTGGTGTCCCTGAGAGGGCAAAACAGAAATACCACACCTTTCCCACATTAAACTGTTGTCCCTCTGTGGGCCTGAGTTAAAATTATTTTATGAGGTTTTTGTATTCATCCGACATTCAAAAAAAAAAAAAAAGTCTGTTTGCTTGTCCAGTTGTGTCTCTGTCATATCCCATTTGGTATGAGATTTGTAAAGAAATGCTAATGTTTGTGATACAACGTCTGTTAGTATAAAAAATGCAATCCACGTTATTACTATATGCTTTACAAAATACATTCCAGTTAATGGTGCACTGCAAATGTTAACCGTGAATATGCTGAGTAAAACATTGATTACTTTGATTTCATCCGGTCTTAAATGGGTAGCACAACTAGTTATTACATACAATGAAATTAAGACAGGCTTTCTACATCTATTTTGCAGACACTTCTGTGCCTTCAATTGCTTTGTAGTTTGTGGGTTTAAGTTTCTGCCTTAGAATTCCAGTAGTTTATGCGTAAGGTGTTTATGGGTCTATCACTGCCTTTCCCTATGAAAGCTATCACTATTAATCTGTGAAATCTCATTTCCTGTGTATTTTTATAAGCTGATACAGTTTATACTGTATGTAATAGTGTTTATTACTATTTTATTGTTTGAATTGGTAGATATGGAGAAACCTGAGATGATTTTTAAGAATTACAACAGTACTTGTGAAAGCAACAGTTATGCCTACAATTCTAAAAAATATGAGCTTGAGGACCAAGATGCTGAGGATAATTTTCGAAGAAAATTGAAATTCTATTTTATGAATCCTTGTGATAAATTCAAAGCCCGTGGAAGAAAGCCTTGGAAATTAGGACTACAAATTCTTAAGATTATTATTATAACAGCCCAGGTAGGTATTTTATTAATGCAGCGGTAGTTGTATGTTCTTTTTTTAATCCTAAAATGGGTAACTTGCAGTAGTACACTTGTAACAAATGAAATTACCTTTTTATTTTATGTAAAATATAAATTTAGCTGTTACTACATTTATATTTTATAGAACAGAATCCTATCTTTTGCAGTACATTTTGAAAATAGAAAGTCATATTTTATTAGAGTGGTGAGTTTGCTTTGTGCCTGATGTTCTCCCATAAACCCCTAAATTGGATTGAGCAGATTCATAAATGAAAGGAAGGGCAGTGTTAAATTTTGGCTAGAACAAAATTGGGGGTGAGGTCCTTGGGGAAACCTCTCCATAGTCCTGAATACTACTTGCTTTGGATGTAATGTTTTCCCAATGTAAAGTCTACATGAGAACTGTGCAAAAGAATAAACTTTCAGATTTAATTCTATTAGGAAATGGATATTAGAAAATTTCACTGTATTACTGCTGAAAAATACTTCTAACATTCATGGTTATCGAATTCTTTCAAAGATTTTGAATTGTTCCACGAGCTTCCCACTCGGATCTGTCTGTACAAGTATTTACCCTTTCTCTAGAATGTCCCCTGTGGCCCACAATGTTATTTTACTTTCATATTCTTTCTGATGATCAGAGCTTGTGGATTAAAGAGGAATGTGTAAATCTCAAGAGGGCCCATCTGTGGTCTGCTTCAATTGTATGAACTGGAGAGGGAAGTCTTGGTTATGAAAATTATATTTACAATTTTTTTTTTCTTTTTCTCTACATTTTGTAGCTGGTATCCTTTGGTTTGAGTAATCAGATGGTGGTTGCTTTTAAAGAAGACAACCTGAATGCCTTTAAACATCTTTTCCTCAGAGGCTATACGTATAAACTGGAAGATAACTTTGCAGTATACACTAAAAAAGATTTTTTTGAATCAATCTCTTATGCAGTATATCAGGCAAGTAAATTTCTTAACAACCAGTATTCCATTAAATGTGTTTTGTTTTGTTTGTATGTATAATTGTTTGTTTTTAACTTTATTTTAATCTATTTTATTAGCGTAAAGATTGTCTGATGTGATGCATTGAATATTACGCCTGAATGTCCGGTTTGTAGCTTTTGAAGAGCTAGCTGGAATTAGAATTGTTTTCCTAAGAATTCAATTTGTAGGAATACTAACAGGCACAGTAATCTTGAGGGTGAGCCTGGAAGAAATGGTGCAAAATCTAGTCTATATAGTGTCCTTTAAGGTACTTGTCCTAATTGTGTGTAACATTTTCAGTATGTTTAAGTCTTTGCTGTTGAAACATTGAAATGTATTGCTCAATAATGGCATTCTATTGCAACCTCTAATTGTGTGTGAATAAAGGAAGGAGCTATGGGATGAGACAAGGTTCTAGTGTGAACTTGTTTGTATTACTATGTGCAGTTGTGGTCACCATGCTACAAAATTATATTAGAGAAGCTGTAGAAACGAGAGCAGGTAAATGCATAGTGTGGCTAAATGAGCAGAATAGGCTATGTGGGGGACCTAATGCAACTGTTCTAAATTCTCATAGATATAGATGAAGTTTTTTTGTCGTCTTTTCAAATTATATATTGAATCACATGTTCAAGGTAAAAAGAAAAGTGCATTTGAGACTGAAACAAGGAGGAAATTATTTAAACACGGGAATCTATGACTAAGTACCAAGTCCTATGGTTAAAGTGGTAACCTTCACATCTTATGTGGACAAGATATTGCGACACATATTTAACTTCTATTAGCTAGTCAGTTGAGCTTGATGAACTGGACTGAATGTTCTAGCTCTTACAGTATGTTGAAGGTTACCGTTGAAGAAATGGGTACGCGAAACACTGTGTTCTTTTAGGCAGGATAAAGAAAAAAAGTTTTTTTGGATAAAATTAAAAAGCATCAGGGAAAATTACTCCTTTAATTCCATACTAGTAACATAGAAGTAAGATCAAATATTACCAATGAAATAATGTGTCAAACATATTTTAAATTACAAAACCTGTATTGAAAAGTGATCTTCCCTCAAGATAGAGTAGTAAAGAAACCTGAATGCCTATTTATCAATATTGCAATAATATTGTATCATGCAACTTTAAGGTCCTTTTGTAGTCTAATCCTAATTTAATGCTAGCTTGTAAGCCAATATTGTTGCCAAGATGGGATATTAAATAGAATTTAAAGTATAGACGCAAGGTTCTGTAAATGCATCCTTGGGATATCCCTATTGCGTTTTGCTCGGACACTGAATAGTACATGTCTACTGATACTAATAGAAAATGCTTTAGTCTTTGTTTGAATAAACTCGGTTTTTTGTAATCGAAGTTAAACAAACAGATCTAGCATTTTGCAGTAACAGGAAAATGCTATATGTAAGTTAGCAAATGTGATATACATTTTAATGACCAACCAATTTGTTTCCGAGCACTACGTTTGAATTGTGAATTTAACTTCAGTTAATAGGTCTTGATATGGGCTTAACATAAAACGGGAACTACCCAGCAAATGCATTATTAATGCTACATACTGTATTCCTCTTGCCTATTTTTTACTTCTCTACTCTATTGGCTATGGTAGGAGTATTTTTTTTTTCTTTTTTAATGTATAATTAATTTAATGCTTATCATAGAGTAGTTGGTTGAATTTCTTATTTCAGACTTAAGTAAAGATTTTGGAAAGTTTGAGGAAGGAATTTCTTGTATTTTCCATAAACATAATTAACAGTAGTGACTAAAAGTACAATCACTAGCAATTCTTTTTATATAAAAAAGGAAGTATATGGGTACTGTCATGGTACAAATATCCTTATTTTCTTAAATGTTACTGATACTAAATTCAGAGCAATTGAGATGCATATTACAATCCAAACTTTTTAAAAAATGTTTCTATACAGACACAAGTGTGCAGAAAGCACATTTTTAATATGAACACTGGTCACCACATGTTATGATGAAGCCGAGTCTGTTGACCAATGTGTCCAGTATTGCACAAACCAAAATGTGGGTGACCCCATCTGCACTTAGGCCACAATATATCATGTCAGACTAGAAGGCATTCCAGGAATGCATTATAGTTGTGCAAGTATCCTGGTGGCAAGATTATGGCCCAAATTGGCGGTGGTTAATGGAGCGGCTTACTGGATTGCTGACAGGAGGTAGTCTTTCTGTTAGGGGAAATTAACAGGAGTTGGAGTGAACAATAGTTAGGGCATTCCTACTTAATGACTTCCGTCTTGATGTATACCATTTATTTGAGTGGGTTTTTTTCTCTTACTATTGATAGATGCCTGAAAATTGATGTTGACATCATAATTCTTTTTTTTAGGTAGGGGACTTAATTGATGTTTTATTTCTGCAGTACTTGCACCTCCCAAATGTATCTGTTGGAAATCATGCTTATGAATGGAATGGTGAGGAATATCCTGGCTTGATTATCTGCCAGGAGCTGTATATGAATAGTTCAATCTATCCTGGAAATGAGACTTTTGATATTGACACTAAAATTGAAACAGGTAAGGTATTTTACTAAACTTTTTATAAGAATAGGTTGGGTCTTGGAACAGAGGATATTTATTCTGCTAAAGTGGTAATATAGTGAACTTTACTGTTCAACATCTCCTAGGCATGTACTTTAACCATATTTTACAAGTCACTTTAATATAAATAAGAAGGTCCAGGCAGCTGGATTTGCTTGTTACTGTCTGTCAGTAGTAGGTGTGTGTATATATTGTGGAAGCCAGCCTGGACACAGACAGGCGGACACGTTAATGTCACCCAACACACGTTTTATTTACAAGTGCCATTATTTACAAAGGTGCCACAAACCCCAAAAGTCCCCAAAGTCCTAGCCACAACACCGTGCCTTCTCTCCTCCTTCAGGCCACCTCGACTCCTCCAAGACCTTGTCTTTCTCCTCCCGACTCCAGCCATTGTCTGAAGGGAGGTGGCCCCTTTTATATGCACCTGGATGTGCTAGAGGTGTCCTCCAGTGACTTTCCACTGACACGCTCCTGTGTGGCAGGTGCCGGCTCTGTACCCGGAAGCACTCCTGGTATCCCCGATTTTCTCTCTCTCTCTCTCTCTCTTCCCCCAACCCCAGCACTGCTGAGGTTCAGGGCTCTCTAGGCACAGGGATGCCCCCTGGCAGTGACCACGGGCCCCTACAGGGTAGAGCTTCAAAGCTCTGTACCCGTGGCCCCGAAAGGAACCAGGGTGGTTGCTCCCACGTGGTCTGAGGTGGATGTAAGCCCTCTTCCAGTCCTCCTGGGCATCCCTGCTGGGTCGCCACCCCAGTCATCTCCACCTATATTTATTTTTTTTATTCTTCCCACATCCAATCCAGGGTAAATGACTCTCACCTGACCTAGTTTATTTAGCATAAACACATTTGCATTATTTGGACAACTGTTCTGTCTAGGGCTTATTTTCTAGATGTACCCAGTGTTAAAGTGTCTTGGTGCCCAGTGATGGATAAGGTGGCATCATAAAATGATTGAGTTACTAATAATGTTTTTTTGTGTTGTTAGTGTAAGTTTGTTGTAATACTTCGATTACAAAATCGAATTGAAGCTTTTTTTTGCCATATAGCATTGTTGCTAGAAATGCTCTTATATTTTGGCTGTAATATTAAAATACAAGACTAGATCGTAACTTAAACAATGTAGTTAACATCACCTCGGTTGTATTCAACACAGGTAACAATATAATAAGTAACCAGTAAAGTACATACACAGTATGTGGCTTCACTCCTACAGGTCTTTTCAAGTTTACAAATATGATGTTTGTGTTGAGTGTACAGAAGTAATATTACGCCTTGTTCACACGGGCGTTAAAATCGAGCGTTTTTTTGCGTTCGTAGCATCCGGTGAGCGCGGATCAAGCGCCGAGTGTTTTCTACACGTAGGAGTCAATGAGAGTGTTCACACGGGCTTTGGTGACGTGCGTTTGTCCTGCAGCGCGTTCATACGGCATCAAAAAAACGTTGCATGCAGCTTTTTCCTGGCGTTCAAAACCCAACGAACGCAAGGAAATCGCTTTTAGTTCGTTTTCTGCGCTTTTATTGTACGCTTCGGAGGACCATAGATTTATTATCAAATATGATATTACAATTATAATGAAGGCTCGGCACGTGACAGCCGTCAAGACCATTAATACAAATTCTTGTATAATGTTTATTTTGTGGGACATTTATTTTTTGGGGTTTTGTCATGAATATGCAAATAAATATTTATATATAATAAAAATAAATATTGTTTATGATGAAAAATTCGACGAAAGTAATTTTATTATAAAATAAACAATATAAAAGTTTACATGTTGTATATGAAAAAATATTAATATTTTTATGTTTTCATATACAACATATATATTTTCATATTGCTTATTTTATTGTCTCGTAATTTGTAAACCATGAACCTATTAATTTATGTTCTAATATAATATTTGATAACGATTATGTAGGGGGGGCAATCCATGGCGGGGGCATTTCGGTGCATAACACCGGTGTAAGCGCACACTCGACTACTGTTTCCTTACCTCAAAGTGACAAGTAGTCTCTTTCGGGCTAACACCAAGTCGCATATTGGTTGATCGGCGTGCAGTGTGGCATTGCACCAGCTGCAGCAGACAATCAAAAGTGGAAACCGACATCCGACAGTAATTAAAAAACTTGCGCGGAAATTTTCGCATTTCTTCATAAAGCACAAAAAAACTTCCTTTAACCCGACGTTGTGCAGTCAGAGGATGAACCCAGTAGCGACGGCGATTTTTTTCTCTCCCTACGTCGCCGTATTACGAGTATTTTTAAAACAAGAAGATTAATATCTAACATAGCAAAATGGTCCATATTGAAAGGAGGCACCACAAATAAAACGACAAGGGCTTTCATATCCAGTTCCCGACACTGCCTCCACAGGTTAACACACAAACTACAATCTGGGCTGCAGGCTGGCGGTAGACAGAGACAAACGAACGCCGGCGTAGAAGTCAATCGATCGCCACCACAAAATGCAACATAAACGTCTAGGACGTTCAGAGCAAGTTCGTTTGTCCAAAAACTTAACGCCCGTGTGAACAAGGCCTTAAACATGTGCTATGAAGAATGCAGTGATATTTTCATTGTTTCTATAAAATGAAACCAGAATGGACTTTGAGATTTTTTATGTTTAATAGGGTTTAATATTTTTTCCTCATTCTCTGAAGTGTTTTTTTTCCCTCTGATTGTTGGAATTTACAGCCAAAGGTAGAGTAGAATGTAATTTTCTGTAAGATCCACAACCACAGGATATGGACAGTAGAACAAACCCCACATGAAAAGGAGTTTGATTTAACTCATAATTTCACTTGTGACTGCAAAAGTATATCATATTAATTTGATTGCCAAGTAGCAGGAATAAAAGAGGTCTGAAAATGTAGCACTTTCATATGCAAGTTTTCAAAGCAAGAGATGGCATCTAAGCAGAGCTAAGTACTGGATGCCTGAATTGTAGGTGCATTGGTCATAAAAAAAACTGCAAACTGTGTATAAAGAGGAATGTTCAAAAATAATCACAGTATAAGGCAAACATGAGTACAGTGCATTGGCAATGTGAAACCATGAGAGTAACTTTAAGCTCACCAGCAGGGATAGATAGACATTTCACAGGATAGTTGATAAATGCCACAAATGCTCAACCTTGAATCTGTGCTATTTACAATGAGTGGCTGAACTTGTCCCAAAAACAAGCCGTGTTAAATTGAAGACCAGTGAAGGGTTTATCTGAGAGAGAGGGTGTTAAAGGAAAATGGTATTACAACGCTCATCGGTAAGACTTTCAGTAAATCCTTAAGTACTCAATCAATCAAATGTCTTTGGACCCCTAAGAGCTGTTATGGATTTAAAAAGCTGGTATTCTGGCATAGTTTTGACTTTTTTCAGTAAGTAGTGTCGGGGTGAGGCTGATCTGATCAACTTTTATAATTTTGTTTTTTATTTCATGCACTAAATGTTGATCGAGAATTAACCTCCTTGATGAGGACCCTGAACATGACTCTGGCTTGGAATGCTATGTAATTACAGTTAAGCCCGAGTCAAACTCTGGGTGATGTGTTATGATCCATATAATGGGGTTAAACCTGAATAACTCTTGGGACAGTGTTCTGTTGCCATCTTGTGTCTAAAATAAAGCATTGTGCTGCAAAACATGCAAGAATATTTCTCTGCATTTTGCTAAAGTAACTCCTCAATATTAACCCCTTTAATGGGGCACTGAATCGGGGAGAGCGTCTATAGACGTGCTTAATAAAGATTTTTTTTTTTTTATTAAATTTGGTGGTCATAGTGGCAGAGGTACAGACATCCTTTACTTATAAGTAAAGGACTTATAAGTAAACGTATACGTTTCTTGAGATTTGTTTCTTCTGTGTAGCAGTTAAACATATGTTACCCATTATTTGGTAATGAAGTATATAGTAACGCTGGACCAGTTTCTCCAAAGATGTATAAAATCAAGCCATTCTTTGACCACTGCATTTGAAAATTTTCTGGACGTTACATTCCATAGGGAGATCTTTTGATTAATGAAAGTTCACTGCTTATGGAAAGCTCGCTTAGGGTGGAAGGTGTACATTCCGAAAAAAATATCATGTTTTGGGATGGAATCCTATTAGCTTTATGAGGCAAAAAGTGGATATATGTGGAATATGATGATGTACACGGGGAAAAGATACAGAACTTGTAAATGATGTGCGAGTGCTTGATGTGCATAATTTTACAAAACCGTCACGGATTGTGCTAAAAGCTGCTAAATCAGGGTTGTCTGATAGGACTAGACAATTACTACAGTAGTCGCAAGCTGTATGAATTTTTGAATTCGATGGAACCTGACATGGTAGGAAAAATAAGATCAAACAGAAAGGACCTGCAATAATCAGTGATGACAAAAATCGGGATTGAAATCTGGAAAATATGTCGCTGCATTCAGAAATAAGTTGATGGTATTGAAGTGCAAGGATAAGAGAGATGTTTGCATGCTGAGCAGACATCTCATAAGGGATGTGTAGTGTGTTTGTAACACAAGCAGAGGGGGGGGGGGAAAAAAAAACCAAAACCAGGGGAATGACTATTGAAAAAAGGGCCCTGATGTATACAGCACTGCATGAACAAACCACCATGATATGCCTGGTGATTTTGGTTGCCTGAAGGTTCACTTTGGTGCAAGTAGCTGCATGGCCAAAAGGCAAAATGTAGCCAATCAAGTAGAAGGACAAAAAAAGATGTTTGTCCCCTCCTAAGCACTCTTCACAATGCAGCAACTGTTATTTGTGACATGGGAAATGTGGAAATCACTAAACCTTGCACTGTGGTAGCCTACAATAATACAAGTGGTGTGTTGATTGTGCATTTCAGGCAGTGAAATTCTGCCCTGTCATGCTCCAAGCAACAGAAAAAATACTCTAAGAAAAGTGTGCAAAGAAACACAATTGTACTTCTCAATTGCAATACTGAGCTGTACTTTGGTAACTGTTAAAAAACATGGCACACAGAGGACATTCTAAATCTAGATAGATACTTTATTAATCCCCAAGGGGAAATTCATATACTCCATCTGCAGTCACTTCACTGCTTCAAATCTATATACTAAACCTTCTGCTACACATGCTAAATCTGTATCAGTAGACACTATACATAGGTTTCCTGCTGTATTTATGTTGACCTTTTGATATTTACACCGTGACCCTGTAAAGGTTGGATAATGGATGGATGTTTCAGTTGCACATTTTCTTGTTGAAACCTATTCAACATTTTTCAGTTGGTTTTTCCAAGGGTACAATGCTAAGGAGGCTACAAGTAATGTAAATAAAGTATGACAGTGATCACAGTGTAGCATAACCGAAGGATACAAGGTTAAAATGAAGTGTTAAAGATTACATGAAGAAAGAACAGTTTAAAATGCAACACAGAAGTGGTAGATGAGTAGTACTTATATAATACACTACCACGGCTGTTCGTTTCTGTCCAGGATATTAAATCCCCTGTAGCTTGCAAACCATTTGAACTATTGACCTGAAATGTGGTACACATATACTACGTGACATCTACTATCTGCTTTCGGGGTGATGATTGACCTCAAAGGTTATTGCTCTGTTCTTTTATTGTAGAATCAACTTTCAGCAGTGGCCAGCAGGGCGGTCATGTGGCGCATGCCTACGGGGGCCGTTCTCATTCCCTACCACCTTCGCTGTCACTTCCTCTTCATATCTTAAATCATTCTTGAGGCAGATTGAAGACTTAAGTGCCAGCTTAAGTGAAAAATTAAAGAAGATGTACTAAGATGTGCTAATTGCAACACAAACATTGACTTAAATCAGTTTTAACGGGAAGATTTGCTGACGAAAGAAGAGAAGAAGCGGGCCGCTAGGTTTGAGAAAACAAGAGCTGCTCAGAAAGCAACAAGTACATCAACCTCTGAGCAAGTGAATGCTAAATGTACAGAGCAAGAGGATGAAAACTATGAATGCTCAAGTCAAGTGTATTCGTGCAGTGTGCCGTTACTGGTTGGAATATATTAGCGTTGTGGAGCTTTAATGTTCAGAATGATCCTTTTAAAGGTTAATGAGCATTTACATCCTTTAAAATAGGGAGGGCACCATAAACTATCATTTTAAGTAGGTTGATTCTGGAGAACCAATTTTGTTTTTCTGTTTTCTTGTTGAAGATCCCTTTTTAAGTAACAATATGGATCCACTTACGTGAAGTTTTTTAAAATTATGAAAGTTTTAATTTTACTAATTTATCTCAAATGTTCTACTTCCTAAACATGTCTTCATAGCTCAACTTTTTAAGTCGTGGAATCGGAATACAGTCAAGCAGTGATTTATGGCAAACCAAGTCGAGGCCACCTATACATGCAGCCAATGTCTCCTGTAATTTTTTTTTTTTTCTTCTTAAAATGATGAGCAGATGTGAATAATTGAGTTAGAACTTTCCTTTTACAACTGGCTACTTCAGTCCCTTGTAGACTATATGAGCTTTCCCCTGTGAAATACTGATAATTCATTTTGAAGAACCAACAAATGAATGAATGATGATTTTTCCTGGTGATGTAACAAACACCATGAAGCACTGACGCGTGCATGACGAGCAGTTTCCCAGTGGAGTTTCGGGAGTATAACTGTGCGGCACTTCCATACTGCTGTGTGAGAGGGAGAGTAAGTGGCTTGATAATTGTTGAGTGGCAGTTCAAAAGTGTTGCACAGCATCCTGAAAAAATTCCACTGCGACTTGAATATCTGTTTATTTGTGCTACCCCACACCGGCAGTTAAAGTATGCACATCAGTGACCCACACCAGGCCCAGAGAGCCTTAATTGCTATGACCTGTACACTTTTTGACTTGCATATGACCAATTTGGCATGCAGCTGAATGGAGCCATAATTAGGCATATGACAACAGTCCTTCTCTGCACTTTCTCTAGCATTGCTATGTCTTTCTTTTTGTAATATGGAGACCTAAACATGCACGGCACTTCAGATGAGTCCTCATTGGTGTTTTTATATAAACATAATTTCCCTTGACTTACACTCTACACAAACATAATGTAATCTACTGTTTGCTTCCATAATGGCTGTAGTAAATTCATCACTCTCTAGAAATTTTATATTTTCAAGTTTTAACTTCACGTATTCAAATCTAAAATTTTGACTTCCAATGTGTAATTCCATCCATCTATCCATTTTCTAACCCGCTAAATCCAAACACAGGGTCACGCTTAGATCAAAATTCATAGGTCATCCAATCTGCCCAAGCCTATATTCTGTTTATGTCCCTCTGTAATAACTCCCGTATATTTCATCAAGTTTGGTGTCCTCTGAAAACTTAGCCTTCAAAAAGCCAATAATAACAAGAGCAGTGACCCCAGTACTTATCTGTTGGGGAAAACTCTTTTTAACATCACCTAATTCTGAAAAAGATGCTGACACCAAAACGAGTCTGAAAGCCAATTTGCACCAATCTACAAACTGTGGCTTAATTTCAATATTCTACTAGTCTAATCACTAATGTCTCAAACTTTCAGATAAATCCAGATAAATGTATAATGCTCCTCTCTGGTCATGTGCTGAAATATAGTGAGGAAATAACAAAAGTTATTAATGAGAAATAATCTCCCCTATTTGAACCCATGTTGTTTACCAATATGCCTGATGTTGCCATGTCATAGCCAGTCTTTGTTTAATAATTGTTTCCATCATTTTACCCATGATGCATGTTAAGCTTACTTACAGTTACTTGAATCCGCCTGATTAATTTTTTTTTTTTTTTTACACAGTATGTAATGATATATTTGCTAGCTTGCAGTTCTTGGTGATTTGCCCCCTTTATGGAGATTCTCTTTCAAAAACTAGTAGTCAGTGGTTTTTACTGTATATGTACTGTACTCACTAACCTCCTTAAGCACTTGAAGTTAAATTTTGTCTGGTCCTGGCAGTTTGCTCTGTTTCAGCCTATTTAATCTAAGTAGCACATTTTCTTCTACAATTTCAAAATTACGAAGCACCTCCTTACTTTTAATTTTCCACTGTTGGAAAGTTTTGAACCTAACACATAGAAAGTTAAAATGTGAGTTTTAGAGCATTTACTATTTCGCAGTTTGTAACATTTTGTTCATCCCTACTGCTTACTTCTTTCTTCCTTGCCATTCCTTGTCTATTTAATTTTTGAAAGTGGTAGTGAAAGAGTTCAGTTAACTTTTTTTTTTTTGCAGTCCTTTCATGTCTCAATGAAATTTGTCCATTCTTGTTGCTTTTTCCCCTTATTCCAATAGTGTGTGTGTGTGTGTAGTCTAATTTATTTAATATGACCTGTTTAAATTTATAAACCCTTAAGGTATCACAATTTACTTGAATATTTTTATTTATTTTTTTAAGACTGTCTTAATATTAAGCCTGATGTACCAACAGAGAATGAAATGTTAAGAAATGACAAGTTCAATTATAGCGTGGACTTTCAAAGGTAAGTGTAATAGCTGTTTTTAATGTATACAAGATTGATAATTTAGTAGTTTAAAGTTTTTTTTTTTCTTTTCCTTCCTCAGACTATTGTCTGTAAATATTTATTTTACCCTAAAGGCGGTGAATTTGCAAGCTATCCGAAACAATGAACTTCCAGATTGTTATGATTTTAACATTACAGTAAGTTTGTTTTAAGGAATTTTTCTTTTTATGTATAATTTTTAATGTGCTCTAGCAATGCCTAATATGATTGCCTGGGCTAATTACAAAAGACTCCCATTAAAATACTAGATCAAAATAAATGTAAATTTTTTTTTTTAAATTCTTTATCTGACTTTTTTTCCCTTCATTTAATGCCCTGTGGAAATTTTACAAGTGCCAGTTTAGATTAAGAAGGAAGAGTTTTTTTCCCCAATTTATTAACAATATTTCTGTAGAGCAGAGAATCTTTAATCAACCAAAATTTTGCATTTCTAGTGCTATTGTTCCTGTGCTACTTCTCTGTTAAATAATTATTGGAGTACAAAATGATGACTTAATGCTAAAATATGTGTGATGTATTGCCAATCCATGTTAAGCAGTTTGTGAAGCTTTTTTGGAATTGAGATTTTGTGGCTCTTAATTTACTATACATGGGTTGTATTGCTTTAATTTTACGTTGCTGTGTGTTTGCTCCTGTTACATCTAAAATATTTGTCTGTTAGTTGGGCCTATTCTCTGAATTCTAGCTGGGCCTTTTCCTTGAATTCTACATGGTATGCAGCAAGAGTCCAAGATAAGGCTATCGGCATGACCATTAGCCTTCTTGAAATACACCAAACATGTATATGTAGAGTTGCCAACTCCCATGACCACTTAAATATCCATACAAGGACCAAATGTTGGTCTACTATTCTACTGCCTGAATAAAATTTACTATGCTACTTGTAGATTTTGAATGTCAGTAATAGGGTCCATTTTAATGGGTATTTGGGGCTTGCACCATAATATTAATTCACTCATTCATTAATTATTCACCACTTGCCTGAAGTCACACGTCCAAACCCAAACTACACTTGCTAACTCATACTATGGGATCCCAGTATGTTTCTAGGCCACCTGGGACATTTAATCCTTCCTGAGCCCTGGGTCTTCCCTAATGTCTCTTGCCAACTCGCTGTGCCCAGGGAAGCATCCAATAGGCACCTGTGTCAGATGCCTGAACTCTCAATTGGCTCCTCTCGATGCAGAGGGTCAGCGGCTGCACTTGGAGTCTTTCTCAGATGTCTGTGCTGCAGAACCCACTCACCCTGCACTGGAATCCCCTACTACCCCAGCACTCCCCACAAAATCCCTCAAGGAACACTGTCACACGCCTTCTCTAAGTCCACAAAATGCATGTCGTCTGATTGGGAGTACTCCCGTTCTCCTAACCAGGTTACTCATGTGGGTAAAGAGCTGATCCTGCTTACCATGGCCTGGACAGAATCCACATTGCTCCTCCTGGATCTGAGAATCCATGACTGTATGGAATTTCCTTTCTAGAACCCTGGCATAAGCTTTTCAAATGAGGCTGAGAGGTGTGATCCCCCAAAAGTTGAATCGCACCCTACTTGTCCCCATTTTTAAAAATGGAGACCACCACCCCAGTATGCCACACCAGAGGTTCAGCTCCCGATGACCACACAACATTGAAAAGTGATTTCATCCACCCCTGGGGCCTTGCCAATGTGGAGTTGTTTAACTGCTGTACCTCGGGGAAATTGCCATTGATCTCCCATCAGCTTCTGGCTCTACCTCCACAGAGGGTGTGTCCATCGTGTTCAGGAGCTCCTCAAACTGTTCCTTCCACTGCCAGATAACATCCTCAATCAGAGTTGGCACTACTTCACCCTTTCTGAGAACAGCCTGGGTAAATCCCTGTCTTCCATTTATGAGACCCCTTATGGTTTGCCAGAGACTTTGACCCGATCGATAGTCACTTTCCATGGTTTCTCTGAACTCCTCGCACCTGGGTTTTTGCTTCCCTAACACAAGGCTGCAGCCCCTGTGGCCTGTTGGTATCTCTCTGCTGCTTCAGGAGTCTCCTGTGCTAACCCTACATTGCAAGTTTCCTTTTTCAACCTGATGGCATCCATCACCTCTGGTGTCCAACACTGGGTCCCATGGGTTGCTACCTTGAGAGGCATCTATGGTCTTCAGGCCACAGCTCTTTGCAGCCATGTCCACAATGGAGGCTTTGAACAAGGCCCATTCTCCTTCTATGTCCCAAGTCTCCCCGCAATGTGGGAAAAGCTGTTTTCCAAGATTGGAGGTGAAAAAGTCTTCTGAACAGAGGCTTCCTCAGTCCACCTTCACTACTTGCTTTGGCTTTCCAGGTCTGTCCAGGTGCTTTCTCCACCATCTGGCCCAACTTACCACCAGGTTGTGATCAGTAGACAACAGAACGCTCCTAATTTTTAAAAACTTTTTTTTTTTGCTGTTTGACACATTCACACAATTTTACATAAGCTTAAGTAAGCCTTTGTCTTATTGCCAAATTTTCTAATATGCAAATTTTAACAGGCAAAATTATTTGGTAAATGATGACTCAGCCACTTTATTCTACATCTACATTTAAACAGGTAATGTATGCAGAGCAGATTTCCACTGCTTTGTAAAGAAGGCACTCCATCACTTCTCTCATCTCTCTTTCCCCTGTGATGCAGCCACATGTAATTACAACAATAGAAGTGCTTATTGATGTAGCAGCTTGTACATTTTTGGGCCTTATAAACTATGGACTAGATAACACAAGTTTAAACATTAGAATGGCTGCATACGATACTGTATGTGTGTCTATTATAAATTAGCAATGAACCTACATGTGGATTGGCCGCCTGTCTTGAGACCATTTTTTTGTTATTCTGTCTTTTAAAAAATGTTTATTTTAAAAATACAGCTTTTTGTTTAAGCTTTACTGTAGTAGTTTAATTCTGGCTGTGTCAACAAACCTTTCCTTAAATCTTTTACTGGGTCAAATAATGTAGTTTACCAAGTAGTTTATATGTAAATGCATTTCCTATAGCAAACTGAAATTTGAAACAAGATTTTTTTTTTTTTTTTAGATCAGATTTATCAATAATGCATACAGTGGAAGAATTCAAGTGATGCTTGACCAGGATGTTGGCATAAATGAATGTAAAGAATTAAAAGTGTCTGGATCCAGTAAGTATTATATGCTTTAAAGTTGCTTATAAGGTAGTAGTAATACAAAATGGCCATTGTTAAAACTTTTTTTTTCTGTAGAATTGTTTTTAAATAGCATTTTTAAAATACTATATGTCATTTTTTGCATATCTAAATTATGTTTTCTTTTACCTTTTTAGTACAAAGAAACACCCCATATCTTGTATTATTTGATACTTTCATCATTTTAGCCTGCTTGGGGTCATTGATTCTTTGTGTGCGGTCAGTAATAAATGGCCTCCAGTTGCAATATGTAAGTAGAAATGTTTTTGTTAATATGATGAGTTTTTATTTATTTATATTATTTATTAAAAAAAACAAACAAACAAACATGCATGCAGAGTGGAAAGCTATAGTATTGAGTTGTGATACCACACATGCCTGAAAGAGCTTGGCAATAGTCTTGCAGAAAAAAAGCATGAAAGTTTAGTGCATGGCTGCTACAGCTCTGTGAAGTCACACTGCCTTTCAAAGTATTCTGGGCTTGTGAAAAAATATTGGTCTGGGCCATCAGCAAGAGAAATTTACCGGAAAGTATTAGACTAACAAGGTCACCAACGAATACAGCATATTAACTGTGAAAAACTCACTTCACTGAGCAAGACTAGTAAACCCAAAGATCTGATCACTTTTTTTTTTCCAGTCCCCATCCCCAAATCATTCTTTTCGCAGACAGAGTGAATGTATTGGAGGGTAACTGTTTTCTTGGATTGATCCCAGTGTCATTTATATTTTATATCTTATTCCACCACAGGTAGAAGCTACAAAAAAAGGAGATTCTTAGTTGATGTAAGATTACTTGATTGCTTCACTGACTACACCAAATGTTCAGGGCCATCTGGAAAACCTTGGTCTTCAACTGTCTGACACCTGGAATTTCAGGTGCATCAAAAATTCCAAATACATCTCTCTGTTACAAAATTGAATATTGGGCTGTGGTATAGTATAGCAAGAACACACTCATTCTATGCAATAGCTGCAGAGTGGGCCCAATGAGCACATAAGATACTTAAGTCTTTGCCGTTTGACTGACAGCTCTAATGTACAGTAACAGCCCATGCATATTTCCCTTCCATGAAGCGTTCATGTGCTAACCTACAAATGAGTCTACCACCTTTTTTTTTTATCTATTTATTTTTTTAAAGAAAAAAAAATGTCACGTAAACTGTTGTAAAAGTTAAAGGATCTTTTAGTTCAGGTAAAACCTGCATTGAGCTTCCTACTGCATTTTTAATTAGATTTTGTGAAAATGTTAATCACAGAACAGAGAGAACATGTATAACAGGGTCTATTCTTCTAGAACTGAGGAAGCTGGACAAAAAGTACATTTCATATCTCCAGTTAGCTGTCCTGAAGCTAATATCCAACTGATGCAAATTTAATCTAAACTGGAGGAAATGTCTTTACAGATGATTTTAAACCTGCATTATCCATTTGGAATGAGAATACTGTATTACTACTGTTTATAACAGTGGTTAGAGCAGAGTCTGTGTGTTAATCTGTATGTAAAAAAAAAAAAAAACAAAAACAGTGTTTTACTTCCTTTTTTTCTGTGTAGTAGTAAAATATATCCTAAACTAGCTTTGTTGAAATCTAAGTATCAACACAGATTTCAGTGTATGGATATCTGTTATATGCCATTTAGTATGGAATTTGTAAAAACAGCATTAATGTTTGTGATGTGCCATGTATTAGAATGGCAAATGCGCAATGTATTTTATTACTAAAAATATTTGTGACATCTTTTTGCAACCTGATGGACACAGACACATATCCTTATGATTATAGTGGATAATTGTAATATTCTAAAGCATGTGGCTAATTATAATAATCAATTTTTGATTTTGTGAATGTACAAATTTAATGTGTTTCTCTCTAACCTAGGAATACATAACTTTTTATTTGACTCGCTATAACAAGACAGTGCCATTTTCCGATCGAATGGAATTTGTAAATGGATGGTACATTTTGATTATAATTAGTGATATTCTGACCATTATTGGATCTATTCTGAAAATTGAAATTCAAACAAAGGTAGGGAATCTCTCTTACTTCTTGATGTAAATTTTTACTTGAGTTATTTTGAGGTGAATTTTATACTTGATTGATTTTGTTTTTATAGTGGTGGTATTGCTCCCATATGTGAATAAGATACATGTTCCAAATATGCTGTTTTAAAACAGCATTCGACAATAAAAATTAACTGTTTTAATCAAGACTTTTTTTTTTTTTTAATCGTGAAATTCAAATTTCATAACAGATTTCCAGATAATGTTTCTTAAATACCACCGCACCAGTTTGCTCTCATCCAATCTGGGCATAAAGAGACCTGGGTCATATTAATAAAACTTGTCTACGTTTTTATTAAAAAAAAGAAAAAAAAAGCCAAAATGTGCATATGCAACATTCTACACAAAGGTTGGTGTGTATAAATCTTGACTGAAGAACATGTATAGTTATGGGCAACTCTGACAATTCTGTATGCAACATTTTGGAGAAAGTATGAAATGACAACCTTGACAAGTGGGATGGGAGTGGTGTGCAGCCAAGTCAACCAAATGACAACTGTTGCACATGATAATGCATATCACTGAGCCATTATTATAATGTGCTTAGTTCCAAGAAATTTGCTGTATTGGGCCTGGCATTAGAAAGACACTGCTTGAAATTTGGCTTCAGCTGTTCTTATACAGGTTTTAACACCTTATGTTTACATTTACTTATTTGGCTCACACCCTTATCCAAGGCAATTTAACAACATTTATGATATAATTGGTTATGTTTCTTTTTTGTTTTTTCAACTGGAACACAGGCAGGTCAAGTGACTTTGTCATGGTCACACAGTCAAAGCTCGGTGGCCATTGTCAACCCATTATTCATTTATTATGAGGCAAACTAACATTGGCAAATGATATGGTAATGGTGCTATACGTGTTGACTTGCTTGTTAGTAAGGTAGTAGACTTTCAGTTTTTAATATGTTGTATACTATTCATTGTAACAGCAATTATATCATTACATGTGCTTGGTGATAGTGGCTACCTAGTCAGATGCTGGTACTTTGCACCTTCTCCAACACCCCACAAATTCAGGGGAGCGGTGGTGTAATGCCATGCATGCTTAGTTGTGGAGTGCAGAATAGAACTCCTCAAATGCAGGTGCCGGTGTCTTGATGCATCAGGGAGGCCTCAATGGGAGGCTTTTCTACCAGCCAATGAAGGTCTGTAGCAGTGTGATTGCATATGTGCAAGGTTGAATAGCCTAGTCCATGTGTAGTTGTTTCAGGGTGGCAAGCAGGTGCAGTTCAAAGCATTTTCACATATGCACATTTTATAAGATGATTGTGGGAAAATAAACAGTAAATTGTGATTATAATTGTATGCTAGGTTTTAAATTTGGTTTTTTTTTTTGACTTAAGCATTTTCCTGTTTTTGGCATACACCTACATTCATACTTGAATCCACACAGTGTTTTACAAATGAGACCCCTGGTTTTATCTGTGAGAGGTTCTATACAAAATGCTTTTTGACACTGAATAGAAGTTTTTGACATACCCCACCCAAGCTAAATTCCAAAAATAAAACTCTGTGGCAAAGGGAAAATGTGCACTCAATTGCTTATTGGTAAAGAGATTTTTAACTAACCTGAACTTGTTCATATAATACTGTACACTATAAATCAGCAGGGGGCCCAGCATTAAAAAGCAAGCAGCCCAGTTTGTAAAGTCTTCATACTACTGCATGTATCAAGCACAAATGCAGCCTAGGCATCCTGAAATGGTAGAACAATTGATAAACCAGGTCCTGACCATTACAAATTATGGACTGTGGAAAAAATATAGCACTCATGCTTCTGTTTATTGATTTAAAAAAAAAAAAAAAAAAGTTTTGTTAGTTGGGTGAAAACATCAGGTGGGTACAGAATATGTCCCTAAAAACAAAGATTGTAATAGTCTGACACTGGTTTTAATTATCTGTTGGATATGCAGTTAATACTAATTGCTGGGTGAGAGTGTCAGTTTTGATCACGGTCTCTTTGCAGAATTTGTAATTCTGTTAGAGGGCAATCAATACCAGTGACACTCAAAATTTAGTTAATGTTGATTGCATGCTTAATGTAACGTTTGATTCCCAGAGTAATTCCTGGGACAATGAGGACTGCAAGGATGAATAAGAGTGGCATCCATCCTGCAGGTCATAAGAGAGCGCCAGCAGTAAAATGAATTCACCTGAGTGATGACAAGATATCTAATTATCTGAAAGCAGCAATATATATATATATATATATATATATATATATATATATATATATATATATATATATATATATATATATATATATATATATATATATATATATATATATATATATATATATATATATATATATATATCTCGATATTAAGTTTGTATTGAAATAACATCCATGTGAATAATGTGGGGAAAAAAACAAGCCCTAAATCTGAGTTTGTTGAAATTGAAATCCTATAATTTCAAGGAGCTTTTGCTAATAGGGGAGTAACAGTAAGATTGTTGTTACCAGTTTTCTACATGTCATCTATATGTCTTTGAGTAATATGATTTTCAGTAGAACATAAATGAATAGAATTATTAGCCTTTCTCAATTTATACTCTATTTTCATTGTCATTGGTTGTATTAAGATAAAATACATTATTTGGTATGCTGTTTTTTTTATTTAAAAATAGTGTATGCAGTACTGTACCCACCTGCATTGGATAAGACAGCTGTAGAACATTTCACGAAGAAAGCTTTATTTTCATTCTTAGAATCTGACAAACTATGATGTCTGCAGTATCTTGCTTGGAACTTCAACAATGCTGGTCTGGATTGGAGTTATTCGCTACCTTGGTTTCTTCCAAAAATATAACGTAAGGACTGTGCCTTTTCAGTAGCTTTCCTTTAAAAGATGTTTTAAACTGATTTATTTTCTTGTGTGTGTTTCCTAATGTGCTCTCTCCTTAATGCAGCTCCTCATCTTAACTTTAAGGGCTGCATTTCCCAATGTGATTCGTTTCTGCTGCTGTGCTGCAATGATTTATTTTGGATATTGCTTTTGTGGATGGATTGTGCTTGGACCCTATCATGTTAAAGTAAGAGCTGTTCATTATCTGTATACTTTTTCTGAAATGTCTGCTTTGGGTTGTAAATTCTATACAGTATATATGAATGTATAAAATACATAAACCACTACAAGCCTATTCCTATATGTTTCTATTTTAAAAATTACTGGAAAACAATGATTAAACAAGGGTATGTCTCACGCATGATTCATACTTTAGAAATTAGAGGAATTAAAGCATCTCATTTTTGCTTTTGCAAGAAATAAAGTAGAAGTTAACAAAGTCATGGCCGTGGATTTCAAAATTAGTGCTACAGCTTTTTTCCCCCCTTTGCCTTTTTTTTTTAGCTGTGGCTTTTCTTCCTGTTAATTGTTTTTAATTTGTTATCACTTCCTTGAAGTCTGTCAACAGATTAAATTTGAAAGAAAAAAACTGGAAAAACTGTGGTGTACTAAAATGTTTGATTGGTAGTGTAGTTTAATATTTTAGCAGTGTATTAGGGGTAATCACCATGCTGCTGAATGAAGATAGACTGATCCATCATGTAATACCATAAGGGTGGCATCTGATAAGAATCTGCCTGAACTTCTCAGCAGAGTGGGGGCTGTCAATTGTGATCAAATCACTAACTCTGTGGAAATAGAGCCTCAAACCTGCAGGGAACCTCCACCATGCTTTGCTTGCACACATTTATCCACATACCATTCTCTAGACCTTCCCAGGACAAACTGCCTTCTGTTAAAGCCAAAAAAGTTGACTCATCAGTCCAGAACATCTGCTGCCATTTATTTATTTTTTTGTACCACAGTCCTTGTATTTTATTTATAGGTGAATCATTTGTCTTTATTTCCACCTTGGAGGAATGGCTTTTTGGTCACAACTCTTTCATGAGGACCACTTCTGATATGTTTTCCTATCTGTTAGGTTATATGTGGTCTATTGATAATGTATCTGTACTCTGTTATTCAAATTTGATTAAATGCTCTGTGTCAAAGGGCCTAAATTGTGTGTATGTCTTAATACTTTTAAATCAAAGCAAAATCACTGAATTTTTCCAGAAATTCAACTGCAATGTTTTGGAGAATGAGCTCGTTGAAAAACACAATCCCTGCTCATAACATTCTTAACAATTGCTTTTGTCGGAGGTACATTTACATTTGGTGCGCCAATTTTAGCAGTCCCCATTGTTCACTGAAAAAGTTTTTCTGCCTGCCTCTCCAATCTGAACACTAGCTTTTAATAGTTTTATTAATGTTTTAATCATTTACAAGAAAATGTACGTAATCATGTTGGGTGGGCAATGTTTTGTTTATGATGTTATTTACCAAATGTTGTCCAGATAAAGAAGGAATTGCATGACAGCTTGAGCAAAATTTTGACTTCTAGATCTGCTGCTTGTTGGGTTTAATTTTTGATTTGCCATAAAGGTGCCAATTATCTAGTCATGCACTCTTGTACAGGATGCTATATAGTAAAATCTTCTGAAGCTCCTAATTTATTACAACTCCACCTCCCCCACCATTTACATGCAAGTGCTTTGTATATATTCATTAATTTAATTTGTGTTTCTTTCTTCAGGGCATTTTAGGGTTTTCTACACCCTTTCCTACTTGTGTCCCTGTCCCACCTGTGTTTTCCATTGCAATATGAAAACGTGCCTAAGATGTACAAAAGAGTGATGCACCCTTGTGTCATACAGAACGAGATTTTGAAATACAAATGTATTTGACAGACTACCTTTTGCCTAGCGAGTAGTTTTATTACATTAAATGTTGTATTGACACATTTCAACTCTTAAAATATTATTTAGCAAAAATTCATTCATCTTTTGACCTTTTTGTATGCTTCTTTTTAGTTTCGTACTCTAAATACAGTTACAGAGTGTCTGTTCTCTTTGGTCAATGGAGATGACATGTTTCCCACGTTCAAGGAAATGCAGCAGAAGAGTCACCTGGTATGGCTTTTCAGCAGAGTCTACCTGTATTCTTTCATCAGTCTTTTTATCTACATGGTGCTAAGCCTGTTCATTGCTCTTATCACAGATACCTATGAAACAATTAAGGTAAGGCATTTTATTACCTTCTTTATCAAAACTTGTATGAGCATATTTTTAAGCATTGCATTCAGCTTTGTACCATTTTTGTAATGCTAGCTACATTCAGTCTTTAAAGTATTATTGCACATTTTGTCCTGAAGCAATGCATATGTTACACTCATTTTTCTTAAATCCAAAAGCAGTTTGATTTCTTTATTAAAATCTTTGTAGTGTAAATGTACATAATGAATTTTAAAAAATGTCATTTGGAGAATCCAGCATTTCTTCTGCCCGTAGCTCATGCTCATGTGGTGTTTCCTTTTGTATACTTGATTTTTACTGGCTTTCAATTCTGAGTTGAGGGAGTCAAGTTGGATGTACTGATTGAATTATTCTCTCATAGCAGAGAGTGGTGTGAATTTGTTAATAGTGCTAAAAATCAATTTTTTAAACTTAATAGTGGCATTTAATTTAAGCAAACTCCTTTTGCACACCTCTGAGCTCAGTTTGCTTGTGTATAGTAGTTCATGGGCTTTTAAATTTAACATGAAGTGCTCAGATTTCTGAAATTTTATTGTCTTAAAGCTGGGAAGTTCAGTTTGGAAAATTCAAAACTGTATGCAATGAGTGAATGCTACCTGCAATGAATTTGAAAGTTACTTCCTACCTTGTGCAACTCTGCCTTATAATAGATTTAAGAAAAATAAATGGTAAAAATTCAGAAATAATGGTGCTTTTGAAAATTTTGTTAAATTCCTAAACCCAATTTTCAACTTCTGTGCATACATTTTTGGTTCACACGGAAGCCAGTGCTAATCCATGAAGCATTGGATGAAAGGCAGGAACCAGCTTTGGATGGGGCACCAGTCACATTTTCCTGCATACAGCCAGCCATGTTTAATCACAATGGACCTATTTATGTAATCTAATGTAACATTGTCCTACCTGCTTAATTCATTGTTGCACTGGAGCAGATGTCTGTCTAAGTAGTACCGGGGTGCAAGGCATTAAATAGCCTTGGACAGATGTGCATACAACACCCATTTACTCTTAAAGGGGCCAGTTTGGAATTTATCAATTACCTAACATGGATGTCTTTTGGAATTTGGGAGAAACGCTGTCTCAGACATGGGGAGAACGGGCAAACTCCACGCAGAAAATCGGGCATAGGATTCAAACCCAATAAACTACATCTGTGAGGTGACAGTCCTGTCTGCCGGACCTACAATGCTGCCATTAGCCTATTTAGTGTCTTTAGTTTAACTTTACCATGCAATAACCATATGTATATTAATTTTTATGAAAACTGATAGGTGGTTTAGAATAGTGGTGATGTAGTTGATTATATTTTTAAATCTTCTTTTTTTTTTTTTTTCTCCTGTCCATCTCTAACAGCCGTGTCTTCACTTTGTTCTTGTAATTCTAAAATTGCACATGCCTTTGTGTGTGGTAGTTTTTTGCTTTTTTTTTCTTTCTCTACTATGTGTATTACTTGTTAATTCTGTAAATTATCCACTTTTGCTTTGCTTTTTGTTTCAGTGTCACAAATCAAGTTGCGGAGTACAAACAAAAACTTTGGTGTGCTAAACTCAAATTTCTAACCCCGAGTTGTAAAAGCCTACTGTGAATGTTGGAAAACTTGTTCATATTTTGTGATAATTCTTTTTTTTAATTTATTTTTTATTCATGGATTCTGCACATTTTCAATGTTATATGCTGAGAAAATGTAATAAACCAAATTTATGCTGTTGGTGGGAACCCATGTGAAGATGTCCTACAGGCATCTTTTATTTTCAGAACTATCGCCACTAAGTATAAATAAAGCTTTTGGTATTTGGTTTCAAGTTTATTTAGAGGAGTACTGTACATTTTTATGAACCACCGAAATGCACAGCCATACAGCATACTTCCTCTGTCCACCTCTATGTTGTAAAATTGTATATAATATTTTGAAACTTGCTTAATCCAGCTCAAGGTGGAGAGGAGCTGAATTACCAGATAGTGACTAATTCTGTTTCAAGTGCCAGACGATCTTGAAGCCCTGACACACTACCTCAGTTTAATACCATAGCCAAAGCAGAATACCCGGTGGGTTGGGGAATAGAGGACTGGGGAGACTGTGCAAATTCCACAGGGTGACCAGACACAGAACTTGAACATAGGATACAAGTTACAAGAGGCAGTAGTACTAACCACTATGCTTCCATACTGCCTATTTTACTGTATTTGCTAAATATGAACAGATACAATCAAACTTTAACCTCATTTATTAAATTGGAGCTTTTGTTTCAGCTAAGACAAAGTTCTGAAAGGAAGTTGAATGTTCTTCAGTTGTTTTACAGGCAAAGTAGGCAAGGCTCAATGCAATTTTAAAGGCCTCTCTGGCTTCTCAAAGTGAATGAAAGCTTTTCACTTTCTTCCCCTGCAATCTTTCACCACTAGGTGTGTTATCATTAATGTATATTCATTGTCTGTTTGTACTATTCAGTCTTGTGATGCCAAACCTTTTTATCAACAATGTTTTCCTTTTTTATTTTTTTTTTCTAGCAATACCAAAGGGAGGGATTTCCACAAACTGAACTACATTTATTTATGGCAGAATGTAAAGATCTACCAAGTTCTGGGAGGTACAGAATAGAAGGAGAGTCTCCAGTAGCTGCTTTCTGTTGTTGTAACCGGTATGTATATGTGATCTAATACAATTTTTTGTATCTTCTGCACATTTATTTAGAAGCTGTTCCACAATTGCCGTCCTTGGTTGATGGTTTAAATCTCTAGATGTATTTTAAGGGATTTCGGATTGTTCCCCATAGTCTAAAATATGTTTCGGTCTTATTGGACGTTTATTTCAGTTAAATATGCTGTTACTACATATTGTATGTTAATCCAAAAATTCCACCAAGCTTGTTTATGATAACAATAGTGTAAATTACATTGAAGTGGCTGTTTCTTTTCAGTGTTCTTTCTTATTTAAACTGGGGTCTTTTTTTTTTTTTAATTCAATGATAATTAACAATTGAAACATCACCTTTCTCCTAAAATTTAAAATAAATAAAAACCTTGATCTATATCTATATGTATATAAATAATTGTGCTGTAGTTGTGGCAGCAGAAACAAAGCAGACACTGGGGCAAACACTTGTGAGTAGGGACAGCAGCTAGTTCAGTATCAAACCAATTTTTTTGTGATCTTTGGCTCAAAATGCCCTTAACCTATATATTTTTAAACAATGGAACAAAATCGTACGCAGTAAAGGTTAAGACTGAAATAACTACACGCCTATTTAAATTAGCTATACAATTGGGAGTAAATAACAGTCATACAAAATATATCACCATAATATAATATCTATGATGACAAATGGCTCCTGTATGATCCCATTAATAGAGAAATAAGCTAAAATAAATTACTAGGTGGTATGGAAATTGGATTTGGCACACCTGCAGACCTTGTGTAGTATAAATGATATGCTTTTATTTTCAATACCAATTAGTTAAAATCTTGAGTGGTATTTTATCATACATGAGACACTTCATGTACAAAAACTGCCAATTGAGTTTAACACACTTTAATTACAATATACTTAACTAGCCAACCCGCGTACCATACGCATAATCAGGCCGAATTTTTTTAATGATTTTTAAGCACAGGGAGAAAATTTAACATTTGAAAAATCGGGAATGTAATAAATCGGCAAGAAAAGCAACATTGTAACAATGCACAGAACGAACCAACACACAATCATCAGTGACTGAAAACTGGTGGACCGCCATCGTGCCTTGTTCTGCCAGTCACATGTGGTCAGGCGCGTGTCGAACGGCTGGAGAAGAGAAGGACGTCCACTCGGCTCCCTCCATCATGCTAGTCTGCTGATTTTCTTGTTCAGTATGCACTGCATGTGCCCACCACCAACTTGTCACTGGAGTCGTCATCGTCTTTACACAGTCCAGATGCACATGTGACTCACATAGACGTTTCATTGCTCTGTGCAGTTTTGGCTGCTTTTCTATATATAATCCACTAAGACACCCGACCACGGTAGTAGCGAGGTGGGAGGGGGGGTGTGCACAAAGGGTAGGGATGCAACCAGTGGGAGCGTATGAGTCGCACTTACTGGGAATTCCATGGTTTGCAGCCCGAATGGGGTTCAACGGCTTACCCACGCCTCTCTGCGCCGGGTAGACACACGCTCAATCTCATGCATAATTATTAATTGAATGCTAAACATTTCTAGAAAGATACGGTTGTCTAAAACGGGTTGGTGTGAGAATACAACAGTAAGTGAATCAAAAGATGGAACTCTGGAGAGAGCAAAATACAACACAATAGTGAAGCCGTGGCATAACAAACGCCGCATAATTATTTATTAATGGTTGAACACTTCTGGAAAGACACAGTTGTCTAAAAAGGGATGGTTTGAGGATACAACAGAAAGTGAATGAAAAGATGGAACTCTGGAGAGAGCAACATATAATTGTCCGTGAGTGAAGAAGATGCATGTTTGTCGCGGATGCAAATTGCTGTATGTAGCGTGTAAAACAGTTTCCTATGGTGCACACGGTTGTGCATCATAACCGAAAACTCAGTTTTTAAAGACTGCTTACTTCATTGTGTTTTAACCTCAGTTGTAAAGGATTGTTTTAAGGATCCGATTGGATACCCCTCGCAAACTTTTTTACACGCAGCATATGGCGATTCACCTCCGCGAGAAACATGCCTCTATGAACAGTCAAGGTGGCTCGGAGGTACATGAGGCCTCTACGACAGATGAATATAAATGACGGCGTTCTTTCTGTGTTGTCGCGCCCGAGTTGGTGGGCTTGGCTCTGTGAGTTGTCGTCGTATCCAATGGTCTAGGAGTTGGTGGGCGTGGCTCCTCCCTGCGTGCGCCATAGGTGTCTTGCTTGTCAGTGGCTTAGTGAATCCATGCCCCTTCCGGCGTGCTTTCCATGGGTGTCTTGCCTTAGTGAATTATATATATACTAGACATTAAGCCCGTTAAAATAACGGGCGCTAGAACAGTAGTGCATAAACATTTGTATGAACAGTCTATATTAAATGGCAAGGGACCTTGAATGTGGCTGTAATATGTGTCACTGTATTGTGTGCCTTTAATTTTCTCTCTCAGTAATACTGGTTTGTATTTCCGTGAAATGCCTGTAATTTTGTCTGACAGTAATACAGTGGAACCTCGGTTCACGACCATAATCCGTTCCAGACCGTATGAACTGTATGTAAATATATATATATTTTTTAAGTTTTTAAGCACAAATATAGTTAACTATACCATAGAAAGCACAGCGTAATAGTAAACTAAATGTAAAAACATTGACTAACACTAAGAAAACCTTGAACAACAGAGAACACTAACACTGCAAGAATTTGCGCTATAGCCTTATGAGATTTAAGCACAGGGGAAAAAATGAACATTTGAAAAATCTGTAATTTAATAAACAACCAAGAAAAGTAACATTGCAACAATGCACGCACGTGCCTGTGTGTGTGCGTCTCTCTCTTGCGCGCCTTTGTGCGTGTCTCTCGCGTGTGAGTGTCTTAAGCGCACGCCTCTGTGTCCGTGTGTGTGTGTGTGTGTGTGTGCCTGTTTGTCGTGCCTGTTTGTCGTGCCTGTTTGTCGTGCCTGTTTGTCGTGCCTGTTTGTCGTGCGTGTGTATATGTGTATATGTGAGACTCGCGTGCGCCTGTGTGTTTGTCTGTCTCTATCTGCACAGGGAATGCAGTGTGTGGCCCCGCGCATGCGCACTTCTCCAGAAGAGACACAGACACACACGTGACTGACTGCGCGCCTGTGTTTGTGTGTGCGCGAGCGTGACTCGCGCGCCTGTGTGTGCATCTCTCTGCACAGGGAATGCACAGGAAGAGACTGAACACGTGCTGTGTGGCCCCGCGCATGCGCACTTTACCATAAGACACACACACACACGGACACTGGATGCACACAAGGGTTTTATTAACTCTTTCAGGGCTGATGTTGACTTTTGTCAAAAGGAGTTGACGATGGTAATCAACTGTAAACGGTGACAAAACCAAGCGTTATGTTTTAGTTGGACTCTCATTGCTAGAAGGAAAGTTAGCATAGCTAGATAGAATAGCTTCATTGACATCTGGCGAGAGACCAAAGTGGACGTGTAAAGCAAAATACTCAGTGGACGGTTTTGCCTGTTATCTTTGAACTAGAGTATGACTTGTTGGACTCAGATTTTCATACAAGTGATCGAAAACGAATGTGAGGTTCCAGCTTCAGCTGATTGGTCCCTGGCTAATCTTGGTACTGACAATGTTTGCCAGGGAGGACTGCCACTTAATGATAAGAGGTAGAAACCAGATTATAATGCACTGTGACCTCTGCTGCTGTCCTAGCCGCACAAAGACAGCCTGGCAGCAAGCCTGCCACACATTCTTGGCAAACTGGCAGCCACAGCATGCAGCAACATATGTTTCATGTTGATTTCTATGTGAAACCATTGCTTTTCAGAAACTATGTTTTTTGGAGGAAATATTCAGCCCTCAAAGAGGTAAAGAGGATAGATAGATACTGAGCTTGGTGATCATGTATGTTCATATTAATCTTAGCTTAATATCCAGCAGATGTTTCGCCATACATTTTTTAAGGAGCCAATCACTTACTCAGATCTATTTTGAGCAATTCAGAACTCGTAAAATTTATCATAGGTGATCTATTGCAGGGGTTTTCAAACTCGGTCCTGGGGGACCCACTGTGGCTGCAGGTTTTTGTTTCAATCAGCTTCTGTTTTTAATTGGACTCCCAGGCTAATTAATTGAAGTGTTATTTCCGAGATTCTGTGTTTTTTGGAACAATGTAGAAATTAGAAACCTAAGTTTGTTAAAAGATTTTAATACATTTTTTTAAGCAGTTATATGGGAATAATGTATTTTTTTTTCTTTTTAACAATATTTTCATCTTGATTTTCATTCTACTTTTCCAATGTGTCCTAATCTATTATTTACTAATTAGTGGGTCTGATGCTAAAGTAGTTGTAGCCTTTCATTATTATTGTTTGCCAGCATGTCTGCTCTGCTAGTTTTCAATTATTATTATGATGCAAAGAAGGGAGCAAAATGCCAAGAGAAAGGGCAAAATATAATGAAATCAACAAAAGAGAGTTAAGCATTTAAATCTATAGCAAAAGCAGAAATATTTCTAAATGTCTTAAAATTTAAAAATAATGCTGCTGTACTTTTCTGAATGTATAATAAGAGAACAGAAAAAAAACCTCAGGTAATTTAGTGAGGTCAGTGTTTTTAGGTTGTTGTCACTGATTATAAAATCTGGCAGGAACAAAAACCTGCAGCCATAGTGGGTCCCCAGGAACAAGACTGAAACCCCCTGCTCTATTGTGATAGTCCACTAAAATGGCCTGATGACCCAGACGTTGGACCGTAATCCAGCATAGTGAAACATACAAAATATGTCTGCCATATAGAAATTCTGAAATGAGTGGCTGGGGAATTGTATTCTTCTATTCAAACAGCCCTCCCACATGAATATTTGAGACAGTCACATTTTTCCTTCATGTCCCCCTTTTTGGTCCACAGTAAAAATTACAAGTCAAATAATTCAGACGTGATTAAAGTGCACAATGCAGACTTTAATGTTATTTGCATACATTTTGGTCACATCATGTAGATCTTACACTTTTTATACATGGTCCTCTCATTTCAAGTCTTCAGTGTTTGGGAATGTTGATGTCACAAGGTTTTGATTGTTCAGGTGTGTTTCAAGGCTTTCATCCGTGTGTGTAAAAGAGATCTGGGCTTGCTTTTACCCTTTGGAGTCAGTAGTTGCCATTGTTCAACATGAGGACAAGAAAATGACAACTATTAATGGAAAGGTTTTTGTGATGCTCATAGATTTAGAGTGTTTTCTTTGGCCGGCTTCATTCTTGACTTGATCCATCTGTTTTCATTATCATTTTTAAAATAATAAAGTCATTGAAAAGATTCAACATGAGGTTTAATTATCCTGCTTTATAGTTTACAATCGTATATGACCTTCACATACTTTGCACAGTCTTATTTTCTCAGAGATTGGCAGATTACCAGCCAGACTGCTTATGAGCTACAATGAAAATATTCTACTAACGTTCTTATTGATCTTATGGGTCAAGGTGCAAGGTTTATTGCCTGGATTATGAATGTTACATTGCAGTATAAAAATTTAAAGGTATTTATTTATTTAAAAAAAAAAAATACACATCAAGTAAAATATACTAAATATCTCTTCAGGTCCTCTCTGAAAGTCCTATTATCCACTTAAATTCTGCTCCTTACAAGTTACCTTTATTGGTAAGCAGACACTTGTAATCTTTAATTTATTTCAGATTAATGTAGATTTAAATTTGATACACAGAAAAATAAACCTGCATAAAAGGACTGCCACCTAGTGGTGGGAAAAAAGCTAGTACACCATGGCTTACTTTACCACCTTCAGGCATTCATTCGTTTTCTGAACTTAATTTGAATACAGAGTTCTGGGGAACCAGGGTCAACCCCAACAGGTAAAATGTAGAAAGAAATTAGTATATCAGTAAATGATGGGGCTTATACGTCAAATAACCAAATGTGGATGCCTTTAGTATGTGGGAGGAAACTGGAGTATTAAAGAAATCAAGGAAGACTAACAAGAATGTATAATAACTATATAGATTTGTGTTAGGCAAGGAGATGAACCCAAGACTGTCAGCTGTACTGTATTTAGAAAAGTTAACGCACGAGAATAGGCATTTCTATATCTAATATGCATTTGAATAAATATCCGTAATAGAGAAGACTTTTTTTTTCACCTCCCCTAGATAATTGGATATTGTGTTAAGTATTTGATGCTTTAAAATCTTAGAGTGAACTAAAAACTGAAGCTGAAGAAAATGTTCCAGAGACATGCATGTTCAATTAGTCGGAAATTCTAAGCTTACCTTGAACAGGTGTAGGCCTTCAATGGATTGGTACCCTGTTCATGGTTGGTGCCAACCTTATGCCAGATGTTGCAAACACTGACACTCTCTTGGGGGAAACGAAAATGGATTAAGCAGGCTTGAGAATGTTATGAATATGAACTTGTTAGATCAGAGTGTAAACATTTTTAAATATTCTAATTGATGTTTAGATAATTATATTAATGACTTAACTGGTTCTAGATTATATTTCTTTTTGTTTGTTTTTTTTTCCGCAGGTCTGACGATTCACAACAGATTTTAACAAATTGATTTTTTTTATTAACTATTCTAGAAATTGTATAATTTAAACTACAAATGCTGGCTATTTTTTGTCTTAAGTTATTGTTATGCACTATATTTACATTTTAATTGTCTGGAAAAATGCACTTTGTGTTTTGCAATTAAATTTACAGGATACCTGTTGGAGCTCTCAGCTGTACTGAACTGTTTGCACTATGTACACCATTTAGTAAATTATAACTATATACTATACACGAGTGTCCATTTACTATAGTGTTTAGTGGGTTCCTCTCACCTTTTGAATCAAAGGATGTCCCCATTGCCCTCTGAAAATACAGTACATTCAGTGTTTGTGTGCTTTTTTTTTTTTTTTTTGCCCACATAGAATGTAATAATGGAGAGGATTATTAAATATATATAGTTCATTGTACTATAATTTAAAGCCCTCTCATACATTTTGAATGATAGCAGTGTTACAGAATTTCTGTCAATCCAGTGGTATGCTTCTATCAAATTTCTTCTGTTTTTTTTTTATTATTATTATTATATTTTGGAAGTGAAACTGTGATACAGTTTGCATATTTGTAGCTAGAGATCCACAAAGGGAGAAGTCATGCATCTTAAAATTAATTTTTTATTCCTAAGCTTTTGATAACCTACCAAGTGTCGTTAGTGGAAAATCATTAGACATGCAGGAAACAAGGGCAAAATACGTGGTGAGGGGTCGGGATACTGGGCCAGTGCTATGAGTGCCAGAGAGCTGGCTGAATCGTGGCTCTCTAAGGTAAAAATGTCATTAACAGACACTTGGACTTGAACCCAGCATATGCAGGCTTAAAAAGAACTAAATTTAAATAATAAAAAGGACTTTATGACCAATACCTTCTGAACCCCACCCCTTCATCCCTACCCTTCACCACCTGGCAAACTGTCTGTCGAAAGCTTAGGAATAAAAAACTATCTTCAGATATGTGGCTCATTTTTTCCCTTTCTGGATCTTTAGTTGTATGGTATGCATGTATGGATGGTAGCTAATCATTTCTGCTACCAGTATAACTGTTTAAAAAGACTACTGTTCTGCAGCAGAAATTAAAATTCCCTTTAGGGAGTAGATGTTTTTTGGAACAAGTTTCTGAAATGTGGCCATAATAATGTTAGCCTTCCTGGAAGACAAAAATGTATGAAAACATCTGTTTTTTATTAGTCAATAAGCATTTAAATATCATTTCAGTTTAAGTGGTTGTCATTATGCTGAATTTGTTTTTTGACAGTTTGTAACCTGTAGTTTCCTGAAATCTGAAGAAATATCCGTTAAAAGGAAACTTGGTAACAAAATTAAATGGGGGGAGTAAAAAAGAACCACAAGCTGATGATGGCCACAGTCTGAGTAACACTGCAGCTGGCAGAGCCTTTTGCCATGATGTCTCCATAGTATTGCATTTCTCCTGTGCAAGAGTTCATTCATCCTTCCATTAGGCCAGTGTTTCTCAAACTCGGTCCTGGGGACCCCCTGTGGCTGCAGGTTTTTGTTCCAACCAGATTCCTAATCAGTTACAACACTTGATAACACCGAGCTCATTTAATTAGCTGGTATTTTTTTTATTCAACATTCAGAAAAGCGTAGCAACATGATTTTTACATTTATAAGACATTTATAAATATTTCTGCTTTTGCTATAGATTTAAATGCTTAACTTTCTTTTGTTGATGTCATTATGCTTTGCCCTTTCTCTGTGCAGTTTTTCCCCCTTCATTGTATCTTAATAATGACAACTTAAAACGAGCAGATCAGACACCCTGGCAAACAACACTGAATAATCAAAGGCTGCAACTACTGTAGCGTCAGACCCACTAATTAGTAAATAATGGATTAATTAAACAATTAGAACACCTTGAAAAGAAGAATGAATGTTAAAAAAAAAAAAATACATTATTCCCATATAACTTCTTGGTACATTTTAAAATATATATATATATATTTTAGCAAACTTAGTTTTCTAATTAATATATTGTTCCCTAAACACAGAACTTGGGAAATATCAGTTCAGTTCACTTAATTAGCCTAGGAGTTCAATTAAAAACAGAAGCTGGTTGGAACAAAAACCTGCAGCGACAGGGGGTCTCCAGGACCGACATTGAGAACCCCTGCAATTAGGCTGTGCTTTCAGACGTTTTGTATGCAAAATAGGGCAACTAATTTGAGGCATACAGCATAAACTGCGTTATTTGTAAAATGGTAAGAAATGGAATGCTGAGAATCTTCTCCTGACAGTTTTCCATTTGTGTACTCTGATAGGCTCTTTAGCTTTCATTTAGTGACCTAATACGTTTGAACTTTGCCTGTATACTGTGCAATGTTGAGTAAATATTTATTAGGTTAAGCTTTGTGATCTTGCCAATTGCACTTTGATACCCAAAAGATTTTTAGCAAACTTAATTTTTTTTTCAATTTATTAACTTATAAAAATTGTAGAATGTCAGTTGTTAAGGCTGGAAGACATCTGAAAATCAGTCACGTGTTCCATTACTGTCGTGCTTGCCATTAGTTGCCACTTGTACCAGTAGTGAACCCAACAAGTTGCTCCATATCGCTCACTAAGACCACATATGCATTGATTACCATAATGTATAGTTGTTGGAGCAGTTTTCTCCATGTAACATCTTGAAAAGGAACATAAAATGCTGGTTACATGTCTCCAGATAGTTAGGTGGCAAAAAATCAGGAGTGGTGTCCCCTAGACTTTCTCGTATACTCTGATATGGGGATGAATATTTGAGGAGTAAGCCACAAGCCAATGATTATATTTTTTATATTATGTACATTAAAGATCCATCAATAATGTTAAATCAAGTTAATATATTGAACAATTATTATAACAGTAAAGCTGAATAAATTGGACTCTGCAACTGCATGAATAAAGGGTAAAGTACCACTTCCGGTTAGCGGAAATAGCCCAAAAGTTGATCTAAATCTGTTTTGTACCTAATACTTGTATGCAAAATTTGGTTGACCTAAGTGAAAGTGTTCTCAAGTTATCCTGTTTACATACAAACAGACATCATTCCAAAAATGGTATTTTCATAGTCAAAAACGTCAATATTCATCAAAATCTCCAAATGGAAGTTTTGGAGGATTGCAATACTTTCCTTATACTTTTGTATACGAGAAAGTAAAAATGCTTTTCCTTTGTAAAGGTAATCCGTTGTTGCCTTAACTTCAGACTACTTTGTCCATATTGATTTCTGTCTCCATGTATGCCACACTGTATGCATGGGTATTGCCAGGGCTGGCTAATGTGATTGCGATGAATGATCATACTTGACTGTAGGCTTTTCTTTTTTTTTTTTTTGAAAAAAAAAACAAACTAATGCCTTTTCTGCCGATTAAATACTTTTCTATTTGTTGAGAAACGCCAAGCAAAATGACACCTTTTATTGTTGAAAGGCAGGCCATGCAAGAAGTAGGCTCTCTCTATGTTGCTTGTGATATATTTTCATTTTGTTGTTATTTACAGTCAAATATGTGGTTAAGCCATTGGATGGTAAGATACTATTGTTAACATTGTCGCCTTACAGCTCTGGGTGTTCAAATTCAGTTCCTGGCCCAGTCATTTAGTCTGATCCAAAAATTAGGATGGGGGCAGTTAGTCTGACACAACCAAAAATGTTGCAGCCCCATGTCATCGTCTTTACGAGATCAGCTTGAGTTTTCCATATTACCGTAATAATTCAGTTATCTTTCTTACAGGAACCCTTGTTCCTCTTTAATGTCTTCTTACAACATTGTACACACAATTCACTTCCTATATCTGCTTTGTTCTGGTTGTATAGAAATTGACCCCCAGCCAAAAGTAGTTCTGGCCATGGCACCAGCATTTGACAATTATTTGATTTGTAGAAAAATACACAAGATTACATGAGTTCAGTAAACTGGTAGCTATAAAAACCTGCAGCAGGATCAGTGATACCTGATCTGTACTTTGTTTCTAAAAAAGACTATGCCTTGTGGAATTTACTGTAACATCAGTTTTATTATTTAAAATAATTTAAAATGTCTGTTTACCATACAAGAACTAAAAGATGGCTACACACGGTTTATTTATGTATTTTTTTTTTTATTAATCATGCCCAGGCCCATCCCTGTATTTACTTCATTGATAGATTTAATGTGAATTTCTATTTTTTTGATCTCTTAATTCAGCTCTCCTTTTTCTGAATCTACTTTCTTCCATTACAGGATCATTAAGGCTCCAGTGCCTATCCTGGCATCATTGTACTACCTCGAGTTAGAACTGATGCTGTATGAGAGACCAGCCTTTTGTGAGGCAGGAATTAAAATTATAAGACGCCAACCCCTCACAAAGGTGATGCACAGAAAACAAATGTATTATACAGGCCTGAGCTTATACTGTTTCAATTTTCCAGTTTATGCAATCACTGTTTATGAATGACAGATACATAGCATGCAGTAACAACGCATAGACAAAATGGAGACTGCTAATTTAGTTCTGTATTCAAAAGGTAGACTCGGGTTTAGTAATGTGAAAGAAAGGAGACAAAAGTCTTCATGTTTATATGTCGGAATTTCTCCTTGGGATTAGTAAATCTTATCTAATGAGAAAAAAAAATTCACTTTCATTCAAAAGTAAAACATTCTCCATGGTTTTTGAGTTGCATGTTAAATGCAGAAACATCTCTCATCACCTCTGATAACCCCCCATTCAGTTCTTGATTAGATAGGGTTGAAGCTTGTCCTGGCAGAGTTGGCTATAAATAAAACAAGACCTGATCATGGGTTGGCGTCAGTGTGTGTGCGCCTGTGTCTATTCAGGTCATGTTCAAGTACACAACTTCAATCACTCACTCTGTGACAATTATTAGTCCCCATAAACTCAACATGCTTCATCTGCAGGATTTGGGAGGAAAAGCCTTTGTAATGGATGGATCAAGGTTGAGAGAAAGAGAGATAAAAATTACTTTTGCAGGTGGAAGTGTGATTGGTCAGTGGACCCAAGCCATTGAAGTTCTCTTTTTGCTTTATTGACTGAAAGAGTGCTCTTTAATCCAAAGGCCCGAAGTTGGAGTCATGCAGCTGCTCAGAGGGGACGAACAGCAAGGAAGGGGGTGTCACTCAGGGAAAATTTCTCATTAGCGGCAGTCACTTAGTTCAAACCAAAGGCCTGTGTTCTTTTCTGTATAATTTATTCCTTAAGGATTATATTACAAGAAATAGATTCCATGGTAGTAAGCTTTACAATACTATATCTTACTCAAAACATGCCATATGTCTCCTAAACTATCTACTCAGAGAACTGAAAAAGAAAAAAAGATGGTTTCATTTTATGTTACCACTCAAAAAGCCAAACTTTTCATAAGGTTAGCATCAGTTCATTGCATGGCCTGGTAAGTATTTTTATGATGGGCTCCTATTTTAAAAAGATTGCTGTTCCCTTTAAAACTTTACAGATTGTTTGCAATACAAATAAAGGGGTGCTGGGATCTACCAGATAAAATTTCAAAAAGGCTTTGTTACATACATTCCACCACTCAAAAGAATTTCTTCTGTACCTCAAGGATGCATTCAAACACATCTTAACTGTTTAGAACCCCCTGAGCGCTTATGTAAATCATCATCTTGCCTACCAAAGGTCTGCACAAGGAAGAACTACCATCTTTGATCTAGAGGAAGGATTCCAAAGACAACACCCGTACACCATCTGGCTCCTTTCCTGTCACTTACTAAGAACCAGTCTCAATTTGCATATCTGGTACATTCTGATATCTCCCAAACATGGACGGTCATCCATTTCCATGTACACCTGTGTGTACTTATTGCGAACTGTCTGGTTTAATAAATTATTTGGAATGAAACTGAAGAGAAAAAAAAGTAAAGGACTGAGAACTGGTTGCTTCCGGCTATAAATCATGTGGATGATATCATTGGAAAGGAAAAGATTCTATGATACGAGATTGACCTGACATGGCAGAATAAAAACTCCAGCGACTCATAAAATTAAATAACCTCTGTTATTGGAAAAAAATGGCTTCTAATTAATAATCGCGTTGGAACAAAAACCTTCAGCTTCTGCATCCCCCCAGAATGGACTTTGTAGACCCTAGCTCTAGACCAGTGTTTTTAGCTTTCTCAGGGACCCCCTATGGCTGCAGATTTTTATTCGAGCCAATTTCATAATCTGTGCCTCGTTCTTACTTTGAAATGCTCTCATTGCTTTGTGAGCTTTCCTTTTATATTCTCATAATCTAAGAAATTTTGAACTATTCTTATTTTTACAAAATGCTTAAAAGCGTTTCGTTTGCCATTTTCCTTTTATTTCACCTCCTCTTAGTGAGTTTGCCCCTTTGATTGTATTGAAATGCTGTGAAAACCTATTGCTAAAGGAAAGCAGTTACTTCAGTGCCATATTCTTAATGCGAAGACAAGTGAAAATGGCAGTGAAGTTACTACTAACAATCAAAACTCCGTACTGATCATTAGAATTCTGATCCAATTAAGACAAATGTCTTTGGGAAAGTGTGAATTAAAAAGAAAGCATTAAAAGTAGACCTTTACAGTTTTGAAAAATAATACAAATGTTTACAAATTTCTTAAAGATGTCTGCTGGCCAAAAAATTTGAATCAATTAGAAGTTAGAATCATGCACTAAGTGAGAAATTGGTTAGAATAAAAACCCATGGTCCACTGTGGTGGACCCCAAGGGGTGGAGCTGCTCTAAACAGTCTAGGTCAGTTGTGGTGTACTTGGGTGATCCCATGCTGCTTCAGTATTAGTCATGTTACTAACTTTGGGGATTAGGGCTGTTGCAGAGTGCCGCAGGGAAGCCTACTAGCCTCAGACCAAGACTACGTGCAGTTGCATTGTGATTCGTGGAGATGGGGGATCAGAGTTGCTTACTAACTTGCACCATCTCATGAGCAGATTTAACAGATTTAGTACAGTGGATATTGCTATAAAATGAATTCCGCATGCGTCAGTCAGACTGTTACAGACATGAAAAAAGAACAAATATTCCATAAAAATATGTAAGCTTTATTTTATATTTGTGCTGAGGTATAGCATTATATGGAATCAAATATATTTAATTCAATGCCACAGAAAAAGAAGAGTGATGCATGTATATAAACTGCTCAAAAAAATTAAAGGAACACTTTGAAAACACATCAGATCTCAATGGGAAAAAGAAATCCTCCTGGATATCTATACTGATATAGACTGGGTAATGTGTTAGGAACGAAAGGATGCCACATCATTTGATGGAAATGAAAATGATCAACCTACAGAGCCCTGAATTCAAAGACGCCCCAAAAATCAAAGTGAAAAAATTATGTGGCAGGCTAGTTCATTTTGCCAAAATTTAATTGCAGCAACTCAAAATTGTATGCAGCACTTTGTATGGCCCCTGTGTTCTTGTATACATGCCTGACAACATCGGTGCATGCTTCTAATGCTCCTGGACAGTCTGAGGTGCAACCTGGTGGCATTGGATGGACCAAAACATAATGTCCCAGAGGTGTTCTATTGGATTTAGGTCAGGAAAGTGTGGTGGCCAGTCAATGGTATTAATTCCTTCATCCTCCAGGAACTGCCTGCATACTCTCACCACATGAGGCCAGGAATTGTCGTGCACCAGGAGCCACTGTACCAGCATGGGGTCTGACAATGGGTCCAAGGATTTCATCCTGATAACTAATGGCAGCCAAGGTGCCTTTGTCAAGCCTGTAGCGGTCTGTGTGACCCTCCATGGATATGCCTCCCCAGACAATCATTAACCCACCACCAAAGTGCTCATGCTGAATGATGTTACAGGCAGCATAATGTTCTCCATGGCTTCTCCAGACCCTTTCACTTCTGTCACGTGCTCAGGGTGAACCTGCCCTCATCTGTAAAAAGCACAGGGCACCAGTGGTGCATCTGCCAATTCTGGTATTCTATGGCGAATGCCAATCGAGCTGCATGCTGCTGGGCAGTGAGCTCAGGGCCCATTAGAGGACATGGGGCCCTTGGGTCACCCTCATGAAGTCTTTCTGGTTGTTTGGTCAGAGACATTCACACCAGTGGCCTGTTGGAGGTCATTTTGTAGGGCTCTGGCAGTGCTCATCCTGTTCTGCTTTTCCCAAAGGAGCAGATACCAGTCCTGCTAATGGGTTAAGAACCTTCTATGGCCCTCTCCAGCTCTCCTAGAGTAACTGCTTGTCTCCTAGAATCTCCTCCATGCCCTTGAGACTGTGTAGGGAGACACAGCAAACCTTCTGGCATTGGTACATATTGATGTGCCATCCTGGAGAAGTTGGACTACCTATGCAACCTCTGTAGGGTCCAGGTATCGCCTCATGGTACCAGTAGTGACACTGACCGTAGCCAAATGTGAAACTAATGAAAAACAGTCAGAAAAGATAAGGAGGGAAAAATGTCAGTGGCCTCCACCTGTTAAACTATTCCTGTTTTGTGGGTCCATCTCATTGTTGCCCCTCTAGTGCATCTGTTGTTAATTTCAATAACACCACAGCAGCTGAAACTGATTAACAACCTCCTCTGCTACTTAACTGACCAGATCAGTATCCCAGAAATTTCATTGACTTGATGCTGTACTCTCATTAAAAAGTGTTCCTTTAATTTTTTTCAGCAGTATAGTTTATATTGCATACTACAAGAAATATAGACATACTGATGAGTATATATTTACCCATTATACTTCAGAGCAAAGACCGTCTGTGCAACTAATTTAAAAATTGCCAATTCAGGAAGTTACGCGGTTTTTCTTCAGAGTGGCGTTGAGGCATCTTAGCAGGTGTCCTCCAGATCGGATACAAGATCTCACACAATTTGTATTATATAGTGCCTCTGCTCTACTGTGAAGTCTGTGCTGTGGTGAGACATTCTTGAAGAATACTAGGGGGCTTTGCCCCCTCCCCCCGGTGTCTCTGCTGCTCGCGTATGTGGATTTCACTTTCATCCAAACAACAAATCTTTTAATTCTTGTGGATACACCTCTTCATTGGGAAGAAACGCTACTTTTCCCTGATGGCAACATGAATTGGACAATCTACAAGTCTCTGACTTAAAGTTTAAATCCGAGCAATATATTTGATCTCTTTTCGCTGTTCTGTTATTTCACCGAGTAATAATATCTGTTTGTTTGCGCTAATGCGATCATTACTATCATTTTTAGAGACTTTTGAATTTTAGTACTTTCGTTACCTCTAACTTGCTCTGCATCTGTGTTGTGCCAACGTTTTTGAATTCTTTACGACGTTCTGCTTTGTCATCTTCTCTTTGTCTTTTATTTTCGGCCCCGGGCATGGTTAAATCTTTTGGCACAAAGTCTCGTCTCCCAGGACGTGAAAGTGTCTCTCTGAAAAAGTCACGTCTCGTCCCAGGATTTTTTTTATTATAATAGAGAGATTGTCCCACATCTGACTAGGTATTTTATATTCTTGGGAGACTGTTAATTCAGTTATTGGTAAAAGAAGAGAGCATATTAAATGAAAATATCAACTCTCCTGTTTTATCTACTTCATTGGGAAATGAGTTACAACCAGACCAGATTAAGACCCACACAGGCCCCAGACTGTCATTTACACACCTTGAGCCTGGGATGTGGTCCTAGCCTTTGGAGAGTTAAGGGCGATGTAAGTCATACATTTTTTTTTTTTTTTAAGTCATACATTTAATCAAAAGGCTGCTATATATTGTAGTGTACAAGTAACTGTGTGCCTGTCTTGTGGGGAAGAGCATGAAACAGAAAGTTGCCAGCATTACTTTTTCTTGCATGTGCCAATGCTCCAGGGCATGCACTCAAGTCATGCTTATGGTTGAGTTACAGAGAGACGATTATGCTTCATATATGATTTTGCTAATGTTTACCCTTTCTGTTTAAGGAGTTCAGGGTCTTTTCATACATTTGAAGTGAAATCATTCACAACAGTGACAGCGACACTCATTTCGCTCTAATGCAGCTTTCCAATTGCAATTATTTGTATTAGGTTTACATGAGGATGAACTTTTTCCCTATGCTCCATCTTTTTAAGTCAAGAGAATGTGTAGCTGCAAGTCGTCACTGGAGAGAGGATAAGACATTAATTCCCGGCTCATTGCCATTAACAGCCAATCAGACAGGTAACTGAGTAAACCAAAGGGAAACACAAAACAAAAAACGAGACTAGCTGTGAATTTGTTAGACTTGGCACTGCTCTTGTTCTGCTGTTCAACAGCACTTAGACCTGAGGATTGTCTCATTTTAGTAACGCACTACATAGTTTGGTCTTAATCCATAGTGAGGATGGGACTATCTCAGTACACTGCAACTGACCGTACAACTCTAAAGATCAGTGGAGCACGCTTGGCCCTCTATCACAATCTTGGGTGTCCCGTAATGCTTCTTTTAGTGCTACATTAAAATGAAAAGGTCATCCATCCATCACTTTTTTAACCTGCTTATTTTAATGCACGTGTCTTGGAATGTGGAGTGAAGCCTGGCGCATGAGCAGAACAACCCACACTGACGCCGTGAGAATCTGCACTGTTGCACACAAGGCAGTGCCTGGACCAGGATTTCTTAGCCCAGAACCTGAAGCCGTGAAGAAGCACTGCTAACCACTATACCATTGCTTCATCTAGACCTTAATCCATTCCATCACAATTTTTTTTAGGCTTGAGAAGACTAGGGTGGATTTCCACACGATTTTTCTTGGTATTCGATGAGCCTTAGCAGTCCTAACTAGTATTCGCCGCCATTAGATTAAGCTGTTAACGTTTTAATAAATTTGGACAAAGTAAAGTGCTTACTACATCTGATCAAGCAACGTGGATTGAGCTGTCATATAATCAAGATGGGATGAAGACTAAACCTCAGTACGTCTACCGAATACACCCCGAGCTGAAAACACGTCTACCCACATGTGAAGAACATTACATATGAAAATAATAATTAAGGAATTAAAGGAAAACATGTTCCAAACTTTATATCGGCCCAACTTCGCCTATATTTTCTGTTTGTGTATTACAGTGAACGCGAAGAGTGCAACATCGCTGCTGCTGCCTGAATTCAGTTTGCGTTCCGATATCGCAGTTACCGAACATAGATGTAACTTTTTTAACGGCTTATGACTGTTTGTGGTTAAACGGTGTAACGGAGGGAATGGGGGTCACATAAAATGAGAGACTGAAAAGGGTCCTTCTATTGAGTTTGGCTTTGTTTCATATGTCTTTTCTGCTGCAGTTGCCACACTGTCCCCGAACGGGACGGCACACCGAAGTTAAAGCTGTCAGAAGCAGCGATACCAGCCTCTCTTGACGAGCTGTCAGGTTAATCTCATTAGTCGAAACTGTTGTATTTGTGGCTTCTTCCGAACCCTTCATCACTTTGTTCATTTTAAATTTATTTTTCAGCACAACGGGGTCGTTTGCCTTTTTTTTCGCTGCACCGCTGGGTTATTGTTTAAATGGCACTCCTTTGCAGTTCCGTAACACATACGATCTCGTAAGAGAGACCTAGGAGACACCTTCTCTGATCCCGACCCACTCAACTCAACCAGCTATTGGACTCCTAGTCAGGTAGTCAGTCATCGTCCAGCCCGCTATACCCTAACACAGTGTCACGGGGTCTGCTGTAGCCAATCCCAGCCAACACAGGGCGCAAGAAAGGAACAAATCCCGGGCATGGATACACACACACACACCAAGCACACATTAGGGACAATTTTTTGTTTTATAAATGCTTTTTATTTGTGTGTGATTAGATAGATTTTTAATCGCGAGGATCGAAGTGGAGCAGGAGTGGGTGCTGGGTAGTTGATATCTGTGAGCACCTGTACTGGAGACGGAAACGTGGATGCTACCTGTTATCGGACATCGCTTCTCGCGCCTATGCCAAGTCTCCTTTGTGAGCAGAGCCCCAGGGGGCACACCCTAGTCCTACTGATGGTAAGTCCGGCCATGCATATTATAGGCTTCTCTATTCAACCTCACATTAGACTTGATCTGTTTATTGAAATATAGATTAGATTAAATAAACTTGATTAATTAAATCCCATGGGGAAATTCACATGCATACAGTAACAGAAACATACAAACAAGGATACAGACTCGCAGGACAAATAATACAGTGAATCAATCAATCGATATGTATTAATAAATAAGATAGATATTGTTCAGATATTTCAAAATGGTATGACCGGGAGGAAACCTTGAAATGCCTAATAGCTGTAGGCAGGAAAGACCCCCAGAGGCGCTTCTTAGCACATCGTGGTGCAATAAACCTGTGGCTAAAACAGAGCGCCCCCTTGAGTGGACTTTTCATGATGGCCTCCAATTTTGCCTCCATCCTGTTTTACACAACAGCATCCAGTTTCTATGGATCGTCCTGTGACAGCGCAGGCTTTCCTTATAAGTTTATTCAATGATTGTGCTTCTTTGGAGCTCAAGTTGCTTCCCCAGGCGACTACAGCGTAGAACAGTACACTGTTTTTTTTATTATATTCATATATTCAGCCACGTTATAGCGATATAAAAATCACTGTGAAATGCTTATTGTAAAAAAGGCCTTTAAAATCCTACAAATTAGATGTCATTTAGGGTGATTTTACAAATATGTTGCTTAATTTCAACCAAATATACTATTGACGTCTATTTCTTATTTTTGGTCTCTATGAACATTCATTACTTTTCGAGGTTTGCAGAACATGTTAGCGCCATATTTTCTGCAGACGCTCATACTTCATACTAATGTCTGTAATTTGTAATTTTTACCATTCTGGGAGAGGCACTTAAAAGGTGTGGATCAGCACAAGAATCAAAAATATCCTGTTCTTGATCAGCAACCTTAAAGCAACAAAAACAACATTCCGCAGCAGCGAATAAGGAGCCATCTTCAGCCTCTCCTCCATATTACTGACTGATCCCCATTGTTTCGAAGTTTTATAAAAAGGAGGAACTTTGACCCCTTGTAACTCGTTAGGGTGGGAAGCCCTTGGGACTGTTGATGTTTCTTGCTCAACTTCAAGTCCTTCTGATCATTTTTACTGAAGACACCAATTGGTTTGCTCCTTCTTCATAACGGTGTAATAATCGGGTCTAGCGACCCAAAAATAGTGGGGAACCCCAAAAACCTCGAGGGCTCGCATAACTTCATATCCAGACGAAGCGAATGGTGTATCATGGGGGTGTCTCGTATCAGCGAGTCAGGAAGAGCCGATGATTTCAAAGCGTTCACAAGTAATTCTCATCGACTTAGCGCAGTTAAATAATGTATTTTGGTAAGGCATAGTCTAGCCTTTACGGATCACTTATTATTTGCGTTGTATTCTCAGTGCCCCTTGTAATATTTTGAAGGCTCTCAACTTCAGCCATACTTTCTAGTGTTTAACGGTAGCACGGCGGCGCAGTGGTTTGCACAGATCACTTTCCGTGTGGAATATTAACTCCTTACCTCCAAAATCCCAACGACACGCTTGTTTAGTTGAATTGTGGGGTGTAAATTAGGCCCGCAATACCGCGCATGGGTGGTCTCGGCGATCACCTGGCGACCCTGAACAGGACAGTGCGGGCGCAGAGGGTCAACGCACGGTGCCGGAAGTTGGAGTAGCCGTCCACAGCGGAGTCCGCGCGCTCAGGGCTCCCTAATGTCCGTCGATGTAGCACTTGCTACAATGCGATCGGTTTAAGAAAGCGTGGCGGCCTCGGAGTGGAGAGGGGATGCCGTTGCGGTTACTTTGAATTTCCTGCCATTCGATTTCGCAGGCAACGAAGATAAAAAGTGAAACTGGGACGGGCGGAGACTGCAGCGGTGGCGGCGCCCCATCGAGGTTTGGCGTGGCGTTTCATGGAGCTGTCGGTGGTGTCGCGCTCGTCGGGAGTCGACGGGTCAGTCAGGTAAAGTCCGACTTCATCAAGAGGAGAAATTAAAGCTGGCTGTAGGTGAGCTGCGCGCTCTTTTCCGGGTGTACGCTTGACGGGACTCGCTGGGTGTTTCGGAGAGAACATTTCATCATCGCCTGTTTAGTTGAGAATTCATTCGCGAGTGCCGTTGAGTGAAGTGTTGCCCTCGGCGGTACTTTGGGCTTTCACGTTGCACACTACGAGCCTCGTGGCCGTTTCCTGCTTTTGATAAAAGTCGACTCTTTCCGTTTATTTGATATTGACAAAACACTAATGGTGTGTACGTCTGCTGAAGTGCATATTGGCATTTAAAATGTGCACAAACGTTCGGTCATTTTTCAAATTCACTAAACCCAAATTTCCCTTTGACCAATATAAGGGTATTACCGTGCACGGCATCTTTTATAAATTGAGAATCTGCTCTGACATCTTTAATTGTCTTTGATTAAAGGAACTGAAAGCGTAATTGTTCTTAATGTACCCAAGTACTTCTAGAACCATTCAGCTGCTTGGCCTTCTCCACCACAGGTTGCGGTTGGCTGACCATTTTTATTCTTCATCAGTTTCGTTATAGTTGATTCAATTCTCACATCTCTGTGGTCAGGTACTGAATATTCTGGAACTTTTGAAAAATTTCTGTTTAAACTGGAATTTTTTAAAATTATTTTTTAAAGAACCGTTGGTGTACAACTAGCACTGACCAGTTTCTTTCATTGTTTCTTTCGGTGTCGAACACACAGTGCTGTACAAACCATACACCAGGTAACACAAAAAGTAAGAATTAAAACAACAAATGACAAACAATTTTCAAATCAGGACAAAGGGTAAGCAAACAACTCTCAAACTGAGTTAAAAACCAGGGAACAGAAATAGTTTTAAGATGTGATTTAAATACAGTGGGCCATCCTAACATTCAGGGTTAAACCGTTCCACAGATTTGGAGCCAGAACAGTGAAAGCCTGGTGGTCTCTCTATCTCAGCCTTCCGACCAGTCAATAAAAACAGATCAGCAGACCTGAGAGACATTGCTGGGGTGTACTGAATAATCCGGTCGTCAAGGTAGGTGGGGGCCGTGCCTTTTATAGCTTTAAAAGTAAAGATCTTCTTTCCGCTGCTCCCGTTATCTTTCTGTCTTCTGCATCTTGCTCTGTTACACCATCACCTGCATCTCCACATCCATAAACCTTCTTTTAGGCTTTATCTTTGCATCCTTCTCCCAATATACTCTGCATCTCTCCCCTGCACATGTGCAAAGCTTTAAAAGTAAAGATGGGAATATTCTAATGTATCCTAAACTGTACTGGATGCCAGTGGAGGGATGTGAGTATTGGGGTGCTATGGTCACGCTTCTTAGTGTCTTTTAAGAGAGATGCTGGAGTGTTCTGTACCAGCTTAAGGCCGAAGAGGGAAGCCTGACTGACCCCAGAATACTGGGTAATTAGTAGCATGATGTGAAGGCCCCGCACCCCCAGCCTTCAATTTCTCTCCGTACAATCACAAGTTTGCAACGTAATTGGAGAGACATAACCTATTTCTTGCCATCCACAGCCTCCATGCTTAAGAGGCTTTTATTAAGAGACAGGTGCCAAGTGATTGAGGTTACGTTAAACAAATTTCAACTTGGTATGTGGGGAGTGAAGAAACTGCAAAGATACTGTATGTTAGCTAGTCTGGCAAACCTGGCACCATTATTCACTCTACCACAGCAAATTCACACAAAAGGAGTAAATGTGCTTGTGTACATACACAATGGGCTGCCTGTCACAGGACACGTGTTTTGAATCTCTCTGCAATTCAGCTGGCTGGAATGTCATCTGGGATTTATCCTTCTCTTGTACTTCATGTTGCCTGGATAGGCTTAGACTTCTCATGACCTTAAGTGGTTTGAGTAAAAGAGAGAGAGTTAAAAAAAAAAACTAGTATGTTTCTCAGATTTTAGCAAACTGGTGAAGTACATACGGTTTTGTTGGCAGGAAGTGGTAAATTAGCAAATAACTGTTAAGCAAAAGAAGAAAAACCTGTTGTACTCTAGGACCAAAAAAAAAAAAGCAGGCCTTTATTTTGAATTCTGTAGCATGTTGCCCTCCTTACTGGTATTTCTGTATTTGGTTGCTTTTCACCATATACAGCACCATATACCATTTTTCTTACAGCAACTCCGTGTAGAGGTTTTTCTGGAAAGAGAAAGCTGCATTAGGAGCCTGGTGTGAATGCTGTTAAAGGCTTGCCTTATTTTACAAGACTTGCAGGCCTCCTTGGACTAAGTCACCCTTCTGTTCATTTTAGCAGGGCTGTGGAGTCAGAGTCGGAGACAATTTTGGGTACTTGGAGTCGGAGTCGGCAAAAAGTTAACCGACTCCGACGCCTACTAAATTTAAATGGGAATTAAAAAAGTAAGTTGAAATGTCCCAATTCACAAACAGTCATAATGAACTACTTCTCTGCTGTAAGAATAAAGCCCAATGCATGCAGTGCATAATGTTACCACAAAACGAACATGTCAAGTAACCATGAAGCATGCTTTTCATTGACTGTATGCGTCACTATATGGGATGTAATGCACAGGTAAGGTGCGGCACCGCTTTCCATTGTGTCGTGTTCCACTGTTACAGGGAACTGTGAACCTAGCCTAAAGCCCCCCATACATTTACAGATGCACTGCCGATTTTCCGGCCGTTCAACGAGTCATCACGTGTCAAACGCCTGAAAAATCATCTGGTGTGTTCTCAGCTCCGTCGGCTCCCCTTCGCTATGCGCTAGTGAAGGGGGCCGAAGGAGCCGAGAACACAGATCTCCCTACCTGTCTCCAGCAGAGGCTCGTTCTGCTGATCAGCTGGCCGGTGAGTGACACAATGCACTAAACTTCCGGCTGGCTGACAGAGGAGACAGCCTCTGCAGCAGACGGAGGCATCACATTACTTTGGATGGGGGCGGTGGTCGAGATTTTCGGCAAGCTGGAGCTGCCCGTCCATGTGGACACCCGCAATCTGCGGCCGCCAATCAATTGTTTGTCTTTAATCTGGCATTATAGTAGAGTGTTGGCTTCCTAGCCAGTAGTTCTGTGGTGAAATGACATGTATGTTGCCTTCCTTTCCTTCAATGGATGTAGAAAATACATTAGCGTAGTATATACATACAGAGGAGTTGGAGTCGGAAGATTTAGAAACTGAGGAGTCGGAGCATTTATCTACCGACTCCACTGCCCTGCATTTTAGATTCTTCAAGGCCTTTGCTCTGATCCTACCCTAAAAAAAAATCAATAAGATCCACCATTGTTATTTACTTTTCTCCATATCTTGTTGACTGCTGATGTCAAGCATTATTATCTTTGGAAGCCTGATGCTGTCAGTCCTGACAAATTTGCATTTGGTTTTATGTCTGAACCCACAGGATGTCACTGTCTGTCTTACTCTCAGTTTTTGTTATCTTTGGTTCTGACCAAATGTCTTATTGTTCCCTCTTCTTGAGACCTGCTCAGTTTATATCTTTTGGTTTTATGGTAGTCTCTCACCTGCCTTATGCTTGTGTCCTTTCTCAGCTTTTATGTTTAAAGTAGCTTTTTATACTTAATAATGCACTTGAAAATCTAATATGATCCAAATGCATGCTAGGATTGTAAATATTTGATGTATTCTTATAATTGGATAGCTTGTTAGCAAAGATTTTATTGCTGAAAATAAATGAGAGGTTAAAATCTATCGATTTAAATTGCAGTACTTTGTCTTTTGAATTTTTAGTTGATGTTATTTATGTGTTTTGCATACTAAGGACCTCATTTCAACCCTCAGGTTGCATCTCTTCTGTTTGCCTGCCTGCCTGTCTGTCTGTTCTCCACCCATGCAAAAATGGCTAAACTGATCTTCACAAAATTTTAGTTAGCAGTTGTTGTTTTTTCCAAATTAATATAATAGGCTATACAGTGTTTTAGAAAATTGAATTGGGGAGGGCACCCCAAAAACTGCAAAACTGAATCAACATAAAGTCCAGTAATTTCATTCAAGCTTTTGAGGCATCTTGCCTGAAGAAGGGCCCCGAGTTGCCTCGAAAGCTTGCATATTGTAATCTTTTTAGTTCACTAATAAAATGTGTCATTTTGTTTGACTTCTCACTACATCCATAGTGGCTAACACGGTACGGTAACACCCTAGTGCTTCAGTAATTTCATTTGGAGTGGTAGTTGTTGGCATGGTGAAAGGGAGCAAAAAATGCATCACTGTCAGATATCTGAACTAATGAAGTTGTCCATGCACTTAAAATGTGAACTTTAAAGCCATTCAAACATTTCAATAAGAGTCGGTGTTGTACTTGATGTGGGAATGTAAAACCAAAAACGTCGTGTTCTGTTAAAGCCGTTCAGTCGATTTGTATTTTTAGGTCTGACCCTACTTAGAGTGATAGTTACATGCCACATCGATAATTTAGTAGAATCAGCAATGGTGTGTTGGTTGTGGTGTAATGGAGACCAACACAAAAATTGAGCTTTAAAGAAGAAAAAAAAAAGAACCCTATCTACTTTTAAGAATGTTTGTATTTGTTATTGCTGGTCAGTCATTTTCTAACCTGCTTAGTCCTAAACAGGGTTGTGGGGGTTGGCTGTACCAGCTAGCATAGGGCGCAAGGCAGGAACAAACCCTGGACAGGACGCCAGTCCATCGAAGGACATGTTTTTATAGTTTGTACAATTTAAAATAGGCTTCATGGAGTTTTAAGAATCTTGTAATGGGAGGGTCAAAACCACAAAAAACATGCTTTACTCCAAAACAACTGTATAATGAATGCAATTAACTAAGCTCGCCATAAATAATCTAAGGAATGTCAAAAGTTTCATCATGAATATGAGTTCAGTAGAAGGAAAAACACAAAAATCTGTAGATTTGTCCAGCTTACGTGCCTTATCAGTGATTAATTTATTCAACAATTCATCGAGTTTACTGTTATGGGAGTAAATGTCCATTTGTGAAACCCCAGTAAACTACGATATACAAAAAAGTAGTACTTATGGTTCCAACCCAGAAAGCAGTTAGAACAATAATGGAATCCAATTGTACACAAAAGGAGCAAATTTTCGATTAGTGAGAGCAGAGAAGTTACCAGGGAGGTAGTGTAGATGGGACCCTTCCTGTTCAGGCAGCAGTGAACAAAGGTTCAACATTTTCAAAAACCCATTTTTGCTTTCTTCACTTATCCTATTACCCAAATATACCCGGCAATGTTGGGAACTATGGCTATTCAATATAAAGCTGAATGTGTATTTGTTCTGTGCGCAAATCCTCACCACTGAACTTATGTGTCAAATATTGCACAGATTCCCCATAGACCATAGGCTGTGTTTCATTCCAAAACTTTCCCCTTGGGATTCTCAATGTATTTTCCACATCTCCACTTTAAGCTGGGCAGCACAGGGTACCCTTACTTGTACATGAATACACATGATGCTAGTCTAGTAAAACAGACACTAGATAATCACCATACCATATACTTGTTGAAACACAACTGATATCTACAACATGGAGCAAATCCAACTGTAACTTGCTAGACTCTGTATGTCTTGTAGGTATGCAGTTGATCAGATGAATTCTCACGAGGGAATGAAATCATTTAGTGAGGAAAAACAATACTGATGTGCCTTTTCATGTACCATAGATGTTTACTCTTGTTGCATATGCTGTATTATGGATATCTCTCTGGCTGTATGATGACAGCCAAAGGTGTCTAAATGGCTAATAACAATGCAAAAATAACGTCTTATTACCTGCAATATTTCGTCAGTCCTAAAAGCTTATATTAAATATTTTCATTTCATACAGGGTGCTGGAAGTGCTACAGCTTTCATAAAATATTTGCATTGTGGCCAGGTTTACATCTGGGTCTGAACATACAGTACTAAAAGTAATCCAATGTTCTTGTGAGCTTAACAGACCACCTTGAAAGAGGAGCAGTTTTATTCCAGGGAGAAGAACAACTAATGTAGTATTTGTTTTAAGATGGCTCATGTAAAAGCATTGAGAAAAACAAAGGTTTGCATATGGGTTTTATTGATTTGGAGGCTTATGATATAGTGCCACATCAAGCGGTCATTATGAGAGAGAATGGAGTACAAAGAATGTGAAGATTGTCCATTATATTTATGAAGGATTGAGGACTCCGTTTTAAAGCAGTCTTGGGGTAACAGAAGAGAATCCTAGTTAGCGTAGATCTGCACCAGAGCTGTCCCATAAGTCCTTATTTCTTTGATCTGGTTATGGATGATTTGATCATGGCATTAAGACTAATCCCCAGTTGCAGGATTTTTTGTCGATGAGTTTGAGCTGTGTAGCACCAGAAAAGACGTAGTGGAGAGGAAGTTGGAAGGATTTAAAAGGGCTTTGGAAGATGGAGGGTTAATGATAAATAGGAAAAAAAAACAACAGAATATCTGAGGTTTAATGATGATCAGGATTCAGAAGTTAGCCTGTAGGAAGATCTGTTGACAAGAGTGGATACATTTAAGTATCTTTGACCAATGGTAGTCCAAGATAGAAAATTAGATGCATACTGTAGACATCCCATAGAGTGCAGTGTGACTGGAATAATTGGAAGAAGGCATCAGGAGTATTGTGTGACAGTAGAATTAAAGCAACGGTTAAAGCTAATGTTTTTAAGTCATTGGTAAGACCACCAATGATGTATTGAGCTGACACAAGGGCAGTAAAGGGATCTCCGGAGATGAGGCAGAAATGAGAATGTCGATGGATGTATAGAGTTATGAAAAGGACAGAATAGGAAATGAGGCATTTAGAGATGCAGCATAGTGGGAGAGAGCTGTAACAAAGTAAATAAAAGTAAGTTGAAGATGTATGGACCTGTGATGACAGGGGGCAGTTAATATGTAGTTGAAAGAGTGATGGGAATCGAAGTATAGGGGAAGAGAAAGTGAGGCAGGTCAAAGCAGAGGTGGATGAATAAAGAGAAACATCTGCAGGTAAAGAGTTTAACTGAGGAAGAGGTGGAAGACCAAGTTATACTGAGAAGGTTTATCAAGCACACTGATCCAACATAGAAGTGGGAAGAGATGAAGAAGTAGTTGTTGGGTTAAACTTTAGGTGTTGTGGCACATGAATTAATTTTTTTCAAGAACATAAGGTTATGTGCTGCTTTGTACCATCTGCCACAAAGGGATAATGCAACCACAATGAACTCCTTTATCTGTTAATGTTTATTATTAACAGGCTGAAATGTTAAAACAGAGAACATGAACACTCAAACTCTGCTGGTACAATTCCTTCTCTCACAGTTAACACAACAAATATTGGGAGAGGCAAACACTGATGTAATATAACACAAAGAGAGAATTTGTGCAGCTGTTAAAGGTTCGGCACCCATGCCGAGCAACAGTAATAATGAAACAAGATAGAAAATAATGTATTAAAAAAAATAGAATCTATGCAATGTTCTTAGAATGATGATGATAAAGGATATAAAACAAGCAATATGACTTAAGAGACTTACCATACAGTGCCATGCATGCGGTCAGATTTGAATATATATACTGGCCCTCCTTCCGTAAAGATCTAATTACGAATGGTCTCTTGGAACCAAACCTGGTCATAAGTTGACGACTACCTGTAGTGGCATTATTAGGAGGGACTAGATCTTTATTGTCCTGTGAGAGCATCGTGAAACTGTTGTGTCTTGATTTTGTGGTGTGCAGGGAATTGGGCAATAAAATTATACAATACATAAGAGTATCAGAAGAATTGCCTAATATACATAGTGCAAAACAGAACTGTACAGACATACAAATTGTATTAAACAGTAGGTGGGTGGGAGGGAGCTACAGTTGGCAGTACACATATATTAGGCAATAGAATTAGAAATAAACCGACAGGTGGGTACGTGACTGGTAAGGTCATGTTACGGAGAGTTCATTGGTCTTCTGGCTTAGTGTTAGAAGTTGTTCCTGGGTGGAATGTGTGGTGAGGCAGTGTGTGGTAGAATTTACTGGAAAGGACAAGTGAAAATGAAGAATGAGCAGTGTGACTGGTATCGAATATGATGGATTCAACCCTCCTTAGACCTCAGGTGGACTAGATAATGTGAAGTTGTAGAATGTTGGCCCTAATTTTAGTGTCAGTGTGGACAGTCCTTTGAAGGAGCATGCATTCCTGGCAAGTCAGATTACCAAACTACACCGTGATGCATCTGGTCAGGATACTTTCAGTAGTGTAACTGTAGAAGGATAGCTCTTTAGCCACTTTTGGAAGAAAAGAGTTTGCTGATCATTTTTGAAGATGTAGTTGGTGTTGACACAAAAGGCAGTCCGATCTGTACACTTAGGAACCTGATGCCTCTAACTGCCTGTACGGCAAAGCTGTTGATGTGGAGTGAAGAGTGCTTGCCTTTGTCCTTCCTGAAGTAGACCGTGATCTCCTTTGTTTTGTCGACATTCTGGAAGAGGTAGTTGTCACAGCCCTATACGTACAGTCAATCTAACTCCTCTGCACATGTCCAAACCAACGCATTATTATCCCTCTGACTTTGTCTCCCAACCATCAGACTTGAACTAACCCTCTAATCCTGTCCATCCTCTTCACACCCAATGCAAATCTTAATATCTTTTAACTCTGCCACCTCAAGCTGTTTCTCCTGTTTTTTTGGTCAATGGCATTGTCTCCAGCCCATACTGTATAACATAGCTGGTCTAACTACCATCTTGTAGACCTTCCCTTTCACTCTTGCTGGTACCTGTCTGTTACAAATCCCTCCTTACACTCTTCTGCACCCTGTCTGCATTCTCTTTTTCACCTCTCTTCCACACTCCCACGTTAATATGTAATGTTGATCCCAAGTATTTAAACTTGCCCACCTTCTTAAACTCTACTCCCTAAATCCTCAATATTCATTTGACATCCCTCTCATTCACACATGTTTTGTGTTGCTCCTACCGACCTTCATTCCTCTCCTCTGTAGAGCATATCTTCTCCTTTTTAGGGTCTCCTCGACCTGCTCCATACTCTCGCTACAGATCACAATGTAATGCGCAAGCAGCATAGTCCAATGGACCCTTGTCTAATATTGCCTGTCAACCTGTCCATCACCATTGCAAATAAGGGCTCAGAGTTGATCTGTGATGTAATCCTAACTCTGTTGTGAATGCATGGGTCACTCCTTCCACAGACCTCACCACTGTTACACTTCCCTTGTACATATCCTGTACCATTCTTACATACTTCTTCTTTATACAGTACCATAACTCCTCTATAGGCACCTTGTCATATTCTTTCTCTTAAGTTCACAAAGACCCAATGCAACTCCTTATTGGCTTTGCTGTACTTCTCCATCAACACCCTCTGAACAAACATCGCATCTGTGGTGCTCTTTCCTGGCATGAAACCATACTGCTGCTCACTAATCATCACCTCCCTTCTTAACCTAGCTTCCACTACTCTTTCCCATAACTTCAGGCTGTGGTTCATTAATTTTATCCCTCTCTACTTACTGCAGCTCTGCACATCTCGCTTATTCTTAAAAATTTGCACCAGTACACTTCTTCTCCACTCCTCAGGCATTTTCTCAGTCTCCAAGATTGAATTTAACAATCTGGTTTAAATACTTCACTACCATCTCTCCTAAACACCTCCATGCTTCCACAGGTATATTATTTTGAACAACAGCCTTTCCATTCTTCATCCTCTTCATAGCTATCCTTACTTCCTCCTTGCTAATCTTTTGCACTTCCTGATTTACTATCTCCACATTATTCAACCTTGTGTCTGTCTGTCTGTCTCTCTCTCTCTCTCTCTCTCCATTTATCAGCCTCTCAAAGTAATCTTTCCATCTGTTCAACACACTCTCATTGTTTGTAAGTAAGTATCCATCTTTATTCTTTATCGCCCTAAACTACTGCACCTCTTTCCTAGCTCGGTCCCTCTGTCTAACCAATTGGTACAGATCCATTTCTCCCTCAGTGTCCAACCTCTGATACAACTCCTCATACGCCTTTTGCCTTTGCCACCTCTCTCTTCTCCTGACATCATATCTCCTTGTACTCCTGTCTACTTTCTATATCTCTCTGACTATCCCACTTCTTCGACTATCTCTTCCTCTGTATACTCTTCTGTTCTTCCCAATTCCACCACCAGGTTACCTTTTCCTCCTTTCTCTTTCCAGATGTCTCACCAAGCACCCTTCTAGCTGGCACCCTTACTACTTCAGCTGTATTTGTCCAGCTATCTGGTAACTCCTCGCTGCCAGCCAGTGCCTGTCTTACCTTCTTTCTGAACTCCACTTTACAGTCTTTGTTTTTCAGCTTCCACCATCTGATCCTTGGCTCTGTCAGCACTCTCTTCCTCTTCTTGATATCCATCATCAAACGTTTAGTCATATTATAGCTTAGGTATTCCAAATAAACATCTAAAGCTGTAGGTGCAGAGCCCCAAAGCAGGAACCATTCTTTATGCCATTTATTGACAGAGGTCACTGTTTACCCTCCCGTACACTCAATCATTGTTGTTTTTATATTTTATTGGGGCAACACTGAGTGATACATACTACGAAGCCTGTCTCCCTCTCCCAGATGGTTGAAATGTGGTTGTGGACAAACCTTTCAACAAGGTAGTTTCCGCAAACCCAAATCACAACCAACAAAGAAATTAAAATTTACAATGGCCATCTCAGTTTCCATATATGAGTTTTTTCACTTGTGGACTGCCATCTTCAAGAATATTGAACTTGAGATGTTCTGCAAAGAGAAGTGGTCCAAGATCCTTCTACAAGTGTCCTCCAACCTGCTTTACAAAAAGCAGCTCAGTACTACTGTTTTTGCCAGGGCAGGATTCACTAAATTGTAATTGTGAGAGTGTTGAAAAGGTTATGTTTTCAAATAAAAGTGCATGTTACTAAAACGTTTTTGTTTGTGATCAACAAAAAAAAAGTTTAAAGGTAAATCTTGTACATTTTATTTAAGCCCAAAATATCACTCATTGCATGCAAGGTTCATATTGTATGTTGTACATTAATTTGCAACTCATTTTCATGAGGGACAATAACTCTGGAGTTGACTGTTTTGAACAGAATTGGGATTTGAGTCAGTATATGGCAAATTAACATAAATAAATTCTTGATCTACATGTGTCTATTTCTTCCGGTTACTTCCAGGTGCAATTTCAAGTTTTTTTTTTTCTTTTCTTTTTTCTCCCTGCACTGTGGAGTGCAGATTTAATCCATATGTACTAGTAATCAACATTAGACATGGTAGCAAAGCCTTGATGAAATCTGAGAATAATTGTCATTAAAATTTTTAAAATCTGTTTTAGTTTTCATTTGTAATCTTAATTAAGGTAGACTATCAGCCCTGCATGTCTGCCCTCCAACCTGCAGGGAAAAACTTGGGGGTTGGAGGCAGAATTGGCACTCCAGCCACCATAAAAAAAAAAACCTCACACTGTTCCATTCCATCTGAATTTTATGAACTATTCAAATGCAAAGATATAATATATTTTATACCTGTAAAATATTTAGGAGTACTCCATTTAGAATATTCAGTGAAGTGCATGTGATCAATGGTAATTAGTAACCTTGGATTGGCTCAGTATGGTATATGTATAAGGGTTGACTGAAGCCTTTTCTAAAGCTGCATTGGTTAGAGGTAAGAAAGAAGCTGAAACCCATTTTTGGTTATAGATCTGTCTGTGTGTTAAGGGTGCAAAAAGTACTAAAAAAAAAAAAAAATCTAGTTGATGTGTTATTATGAAGAGAAAAATGTACATATTTTAAAAATATAAAAGCAGGCTACTAGGGCAAAAAATATCCAATTAATAGCCCAATTTAGTTACTTCAAAGAAGTCATTTTTAACTAACTAGGGGGCTATGACCCCTGCTTGCTTCGCACGTCCACCCCCGGGTTTGGTTTACCGGATATACACTTTAAAGAGATTATTTTCATGGGAATTGTTGCATTTGCATTATTTTCACTTTTACTTTAAAACTTTTGTTAAAACAATATTTGGAATGAACTTTTCTTCAAGATAGCATTGAATTTGGGTTCCGTGTTTGGACTTGCATCGTGACAATGCAACGTATAACTGCCTATGAGTGAATATCGTTTGTTTCCCTCTAATAAATAAAATGACTTTCTCGAATGTTTGTCCATGCTCTTTCTTCTTCGCTTAGTCGTTGACATGTCCTCTAGAATGTATAAAATTATTGTCCTGATAAAATTTATAAGAGTTGAGTGTGCAGGAAGTGTGCCTGCCAAAAGCATTCACACTACTGAGATTAGATGACCCTGGTCTTGTTTGAAAAAAGTTGTAAATATGGCGTGACTTGAAAGAATCTCATGTTAAGTCTCCGTCTCATGGGACTTCATACTGCAACAATGTTTTTGGAATCTTTTAATTCTCGCTGGCACTACAAATTAGATGATCTTGAAGTCTCAGACTTAAAGTTTAAATCTGAACAATATATTTGATCTGTTTCGCTCTCCTGTTATTTCACAGAGTAATAATTTCTGTTTGTGCTAATGCGATCTTTCTATCCTCTTTTTGAGACTTGGAATTTTCATACTTCCATTATCTCTAACCTGCTGTGCATGTGTACCGCGCCAACATTTTTGAATTCTTTACGATGTTGTACTTTGTCATCTACTCTTTGTCTTTTGTTTCAGGCCCCGGGCATGGTTAAGTCTTTCTCGCCGGACGTATAACGCTGCTCGTGTTGTTGCTGAACACACCAATGTAGATGCGGTTGGATCAGCTTGTTGTTCTGCTGTTTGCACTGTGCGTCGATCATTTAAAAACCTGTACAGCAGCTGTCCTTTTGTTTCGCTGCCTTGTCTCATGGGATGTCCGTGTCTTCCGAGAAGATCACGTCTCGTCTACGTCATCTCCCAAGATTTGTTTTTTTTTTTTTTTTTTAAAATAGAGAGATTAGCAAATATCCTCAAATAGCAGTGCTATGCTTTGGAATATTTTATATGAATAAATGCAATGAAATAGGTTATACTTACCAAACAGATTTAGCATAACCAGATCTTTGAAATAAATAAAAAAACATTTCTATCAAAATCTAAAGAAACTGCACAGCAACCTTATTGATTTCAAATTGAAATTTTGTACATTATGAACAAAATGAGCCCATCATCAGTTGCAAAGCGTGTTGTGCTCCTCTTCACTGGGATGAGATTTAACTTTTTGAAAACCAATCACTTTTTCAATGCTAAGTAATAATAATTAAATTATAAATTCCAGAGTGCTGTTATGTGGGTTTCTTAGATTGTTACTGACAATATATATAATTTTTTTAATGAACTAGTTAAACTGTAAATGCAAAACTGCTACTGTCATATATTCTATTAAACATTAAAACTGATTAAATGCCACAATCCCAAACATTGTTATAAGACAGAAGGATCCAGATCCAGTGTCATTTTTGTTTACAGCTTTGTACTGGATTTCAATATAAGTAAATCCTATTTAGATTTTGGTTTGAAAATTAAACAACAGTTCAGAAGCTTTGTTGGATTCAAACTGTAATTATCATTGTGCAGTTCCAGCATACAGGACTCTTCATCAACAGTGAAGTGCCTCCCTCCCTCCCTAGAATGAAATTTCAATTTCTGGAAACAAGTCAACATTTTTATTTTTAGACATGCACTATAATTACCATTTAGAAATCAAAGATTAGGCAGCTGTGCTATTTGTTTCATTGTTTTTCATTTGATAGTTATTAAAAACTTGTTGCCAACACTCACCTTGGCCTATTACACTAACAGTGTGCACTACTCAGACGGCTGTCTACTTTCATTTTTATTTTAATGAATTTTCAAATTTGGATAGCTACTTTTTATTCTTATCTAAAACTGTTAAACATATTTCACTGCAATATTAAACCAGAAAAGAAAATGGCTTGCAGATACACAAAATGCTTTATGCTGTCGGTCAACTAAAATATACCTGTCCCGTAAATGTGTTCCTTGCTGAAGTAGTCCTGAGATTTGAGGTGTCCAGCTTGCTTTGCATGCTTTAAGCTTAATTAATTTAAGCTGTAGTTACTTAGGGTTTGTATTATAATAATTAAAGTTCAGTTTTCCTATGTGCAGTATCACAATTAAGATGGGACAATTCACAAGCGATTCTGCCACAACCATGCCTTCTTTAAACCATGTTGAAGAAGACAAAAATTATTGGCCTATTTTTGCTATCAGTGAATGAAAAATTCCCTGTACTGCACAAAATGTGTTTTGTCAAGTAAAGTATGGGTTTTAGGAACTCTTAATCAAACCTCAAACACAAAGAGGTAAGGGTTACTGCTGTCTTGCATAAGCAAAGGTTGAGAGTGCAGTCAGAATCACATACTCAACAGCATGTCAGAGTAGCATGTATGCTATAGGTGTCCAGGCTACTTTAACATTCTGTTCAGTGTGGTAGAATGCAGTCTCACACCAGCTACATATCTGTAAGTTGAGTTAAAGGGATAGGAGGTGGGGTGTTCCTGGCCCACACTAATGGGTTTACTGTGATATTAAAATAAATCTCAAGGTGTGTTTTTTTTTTTTTCCTGAAAATCTTTTAAAGGTCATACCTAATGCAATAATTACCATAAATCCATTATGCTCTAAGCAACACTTTCTTGTTTATCTCCTATCCTTAAAAAGGAACAGACATGCTGTTCTGGATGTACGGCCTTGGGGAGCTATGAATCATGCCTGATTTTTTGAGTGAATTTAAATAATGTTAAAACTATATAAAGATGTAATTGTGAACCCACAGAGAATTTAACACCTTTGCTTTTGTCGGATTGAAAGATGCCTTTTTAGCAATGCCTTTTTCAGGGCTGGTGGTGACTTAGCACTATGTTAACCGAGTGCTTGTGTGTGTGTGTGTGTGCGCATAGTCAATCCATCCTTCCCTTCATCCATGGTCTACACCCACTTCATCCATAGAAGGGTTGTGGGCGTGTTGCAGCTTATCACCAGTCTATCGCAGGGCAAATACCCACTTGAGAAATTTAATGTCGATAAACTACAAAGACAGCAGAGAGCATCGTTTTTCAAAAATGACAGCAAGAATATTAGAAGCTGCATCAAATCACTCCTGCAACTTTCATTATTGGAAAAGACTCTGCCTCCCAATTGATTATTGTACAAACCAGATTCCAAAAAAGTTGGGACACTAAACAAATTGTGACTAAAAACTGAATACAATGATGTGGAGATGGCAAATGTCAATATTTTATTTGTAATAGAACGTAGATGACAGATCAAACGTTTAATCCGTGTAAATGTATCATTTCAAAGGAAAAATATATGTTGATTCAAAATTTCACGGTGTCAACAAGTCCCAAAAAAGCTGGGACAAGTAGCAATAAGAGGCTGGAAAAAGTAAATTTGAGCTGGAAGACCAATAAACACTAATTAGGTCAATTGGCAACATGATTGGGTATAAAAAGAGCTTCTCAGAGTGGCAGTGTCTCTCAGAAGCCAAGATGGGTAGAGGATCACCAATTCCCACAATGTTGTGCAGAAAGATAGTGGAGCAATATCAGAAAGGTGTTACCCAGCGAAAAATTGCAAAGACTTTGCATCTATCATCATCAACTGTGCATAACATCATCCGAAGATTCAGAGAATCTGGAACAATCTCTGTGCGTAAGGGTCAAGGCCGTAAAACCATACTGGATGCCCGTGATCTCCGGGCCCTTAAACGACACTGCACCACAAACAGGAATGCTACTGTAAAGGAAATCACAGAATGGGCTCAGGAATACTTCCAGAAACCATTGTCAGTGAACATAATCCATCGTGCCATCGGCCGTTGCCAGCTGAAACTCTACAGTGCAAAGAAGAATCCATTTCTAAGCAAGATCCACAAGCTCAGGCGTTGTCACTGGGCCAGGGATCATTTAAAATGGAGTGTGGCAAAATGGAAGACTGTTCTGTGGTCAGACGAGTCACGATTCGAAGTTCTTTTTGGAAATCTGGGGCGCCATGTCATCCGGACCAAAGAGGACAAGGACAACCCAAGTTGTTATCAACGCTCAGTTCAGAAGCCTGCATCTCTGATGGTATGGGGTTGCATGAGTGCGTGTGGCATGGGCAGCTTGCATGTCTGGAAAGGCACCATCAATGCAGAAAAATATATTCAGGTTCTAGAACAACATATGCTCCCATCCAGACGTCATTTCTTTCAGACCACATTCTGCATCAATCACAACATCATGGCTGCGTAGGAAAAGGATCCGGGTACTGAAATGGCCAGTCTGCAGTCCAGATCTTTCACCTATAGAGAACATTTGGCGCATCATAAAGAGGAAGGTGCGACAAAGAAGGCCTAAGACGATTGAACAGTTAGAGGCCTGTATTAGACAAGAATGGGAGAGCATTCCTATTTCTAAACTTGAGAAACTGGTCTCCTCGGTCCCCAGACGTCTGTTGAGTGTTGTAAGAAGAAGGGGAGATGCCACACAGTGGTGAAAATGGCCTTGTCCCAACTTTTTTGGGATTTGTTGACACCATGAAATTCTGAATCAACATATTTTTCCCTTAAAATGATACATTTTCTCAGTTTAAACTTTTGTTCCGTGATTTGTGTTCTATTCTGAATAAAATATTAGAAGTTGGCACCTCCACATCATTGCATTCAGTTTTTTTTCAGTTTTTATTTTAGTGTCCCAACTTTTTTAGAATCCGGTTTGTAGAATATAGGCAGGATTCAGCTAATTAGTGGTTGGGCTTGCATTAATATTTGCAGCAACAGAGAGTACAAGCTAAATTACAATTACATGGTTTGCTCACACTATAAGATTTTTGGGCCCATACTCTCCTAAACAAGTTTTACTGAACTCGCACGTTGGGCGCAATGAGATGTCATTGTTGTGTCTCCGCTTTGCATTATGTGTGACCATCCCAATGTCTGCCTTGATGTTCATAATGCTTATACTGTATGTACGTGTTTTGTTTGTGGTGATGCTCAATTTAGGTTTTGTGTTGTCATTATTATAGCATATAGCATTTGATTAATATAATTTTTTCTTAATATGTTTTTATATTATGCTTACAGCATCCCTTATGATATTTAAAACATTTAATGCATTTTATATTCTTGTTGTATTTGTTTGCTGTTTGTTGTTTACCCCTAATTTGACTTCCAAGTCAAAGGTGTATTGATTTAGATGTTCATCTGCTGGAATGTAGGATGTCTGATGGTAGTGGCACTGACTTGTTTTGAACCGTCTCTCAGTCAAGTGTTGATCATTGCTACGTATATTAAAGTAGTTAAGTTTTGGGTAGTTCAACTAGTACATTGAGTACAATATACCCCTGCAGTCACATTTTAAAAGTACGTAATCTTTGCAGCCTTTTTTTTGTTTTAAAAAATTTGCAAAAACCTCAAGTAAACTTTTTTTCAAGTTGTCATTATGGGGTGTTGTGTGTAGAATTGTGAGGGAAAAAATGAATTTAATCCATTTTGGAATATATATCAAAATCTCCTCTGTGCATAATCAACAATGTACACACTTGGCAATTTTGAAAAGAACATGGATCCCTCCAGTATTTGAATAATAATGGTTTTGATCATTCTAATTTGTTTGTGTATTTTTTTTTTTTTTTTATAGGGTTACAAATAGTAAGATAGATAGAGCCGAAGAAGCTGCTATTTTGAGGGATGATCTGAAATTTTACTTTATGAGTCCTTGTGAAAAATACAACGCGAGGAAACAGATACCATGGAAACTAGGAGTACAGATTTTGAAAATTATTATTATTACACTTCAGGTAACTATTGGGAGATTGATGGAAAATATTTGTAAGTTTTAAAGATGACCTGTGCTAATTTTAAAAATTAAGAGAAAGTAAGGATTGATAAACTGGGTTTCAAAATTATATATTTTTTTTGATTGATAATATTGATACTGTTATTGCAGAAAGTGCAAGAAGTAATAAAGTGACTAATGACTGTATCCTTGGTGTGTATTTTGTGTAGACAGCTATATTAAGGTTAAGAGTAATGTATTTTAATTTAGGTGTTTCTCTGCTCTGTGTTGACCAACAGTGAGAACTTATCCATACACCCATTTTTAAACTTACCTGTATGGGCTGCAGTAGGTGAAAGGCAGGACTACTGTATGAACTGTGTGGACTGTGAAAGAAGCTTTTTAAAAATGTAGTGAAATTTGGTGTTTTAAAATTGAGACCTTTAGGCTGAATGGTAAATGACCCCTTTGTCATGTGCATCCCAGGGATTAGATGAACTAAAAAAAGTAAAAATGATCATCTTAGTAGCCCAAACCATTAAAGTTAAGACCATTTTGTCTCATTTTGTCAGTTATGTGCTTGCCCATCACTTACTGTAGCACTCTGAACAAGTCACTAACCTGCCTGGGCTTCATTATAAAATGGGTATGGAAACAATTGGAATGTCCCCTAATCTTGTCAAGGTTTCAGATTCATACTTGATGATAATTTAGCAGCACATACAAAAAAATGAACATCCGGTAAACTTTGCTTTATGTTTCTATAACTATTGTAAAAACAAATACCCTACTTTTATTGAAGCTGAAACATGTTTTATAGTTTAATTTGTCTCATTGGTATCATTGGTTTTTGTTCTGTTGGAGAGATATGGACTTTGGTCATGAATGAGGAGTTACACAGTTTAAGAAAATAGAGTACAAATATATTCAACACTCAAATGCCTTATTTAAACTTCATTTATCTTTGTATTTGTATGACTGCTAAAATTACAATATGTTCGTGTCTTACCATTGCAGTGCACATTTTTTTTTTTTTAATAAGAAAGTGTTTAATGAAAGTGTATACTACAAATAACATACTGTTAAGTTACTGAAGCATAACATGACAGCCTGGATTTTTATTTTGCAGCTTGTTTTGTTTGGCTTGCGGAATCAGACTGTCGTTTCTTATAAAGAGGAGACTACTATAACATTCAAGCAACTCTTCATAAAATCTTATACAGGCAGCAGCGAAGATGAAAAAAGCCACTCGATATACACTCAGAAAGACGTTTATGATAGCATGAATTTTGTAGTTCATCAGGTAAGTGTTATTTATAGATGTTGGATGCTTACATATTTATGGAAGTAAAATAACCAGAATTCATTACAACTTAAAAATTGCACAATGTTTAATTTGACTTTAAACCTCAGTGGCTGATGGTACAGTAGTTGATTTTGGTGTCTTAATGTTTTTTGGATAGCGTAAATGTTCTCTTTCAGCAGTGACTAAGCCATACTCTAGAACCATAAGCATCAAAAACGTTTTTTTCTTCGGAGATATAACTATGAGAACACATTAGACATGTATAAACAAAAGACGTGTGTGTGGGGGGAGGGGCGCAGTCCACTCTGCTCATGCTTAATCACAACCACTAGATGGTGCATGCATGCACTTATAACTTTTTTTTCTGCGCTTGTATGCACCTCAGTTCTCACTATGAAAGGCGTGTGTATGTGTGTTACGTATGGAGCAGTCCGCTCTACTTCTGCACAGCCACAAGAGTTGATGTGAATTCTATGGAAGATGTCCAAGCTTATTCAGGTGTGACTTGCACTTGGTGAGATGATGCTTGCATGCACCTAACTTCTCATTTAGCACAAGCAAAGAAACTCGGCTTTGTGGTACATTCTCATTGTATGTTCAGACAACAAGCTACCATATGTTTGCTTGAGGCAGGTTCCAGCCTGTCCTGCTCAAATTGTGCAACAGCTGCCCTAAACTACACATCTGTCTCAGACAAGATACTACCTTCCTGGCCCACTTAGCTGATGCCTCTGCAAATTTACCAGTATAGTTAAACTGCTAGGGAGTCTTCTGGTTGTTTATTGTCCAGAAAACCACACATACAGTGGTGTGAAAAACTATTTGCCCCCTTCCTGATTTCTTATTCTTTTGCATGTTTGTCACACAAAATGTTTCTGATCATCAAACACATTTAAACATTAGTCAAATATAACACAAGTAAACACAAAATGCAGTTTTTAAATGATGGTTTTTATTATTTAGGGAGAAAGAAAATCCAAACCTGTGTGAAAAAAGTAATTGCCCCCTTGTTAAAAAATAACCTAACTGTGGTGTATCACACCTGAGTTCAATTTCAGTAGCCACCCCCTGGCCTGATTATCCACAAATGGCAAAAACATGGAACAGTGGTGAACCTTCCCAGGAGTGGCCAGCCGACCAAAATTACCCCAAGGGCTCAGAGACGACTCATCCGAGAGGTCACAAAAGACCCCAGGACAACGTCTAAAGAACTGCAGGCCTCACTTGCCTCAATTAAGGTCAGTGTTCACGACTCCACCATAAGAAAGAGACTGGGCAAAAACGGTCTGCATGGCAGATTTCCAAGATGCAAACCACTGTTAAGCAAAAAGAACATTAGGGCTCGTCTCAATTTTGCTAAGAAACATCTCAATGATTGCCAAGACTTTTGGGAAAATACCTTGTGGACTGATGAGACAAAAGTTAAACTTTTTGGAAGGCAAATGTCCCGTTACATCTGGCGTAAAAGGAACACAGCCTTTCAGAAAAAGAACATCATACCAGCAGTGAAATATGGTGGTGGTAGTGTGATGGTCTGGGGTTGTTTTGCTGCTTCAGGACCTGGAAGGCTTGCTGTGATAGATGGAACCATGAATTCTACTGTCTACCAAAAATCTTGAAGGAGAATGTCCGGCCATCTGTTCGTCAACTCAAGCTGAAGCGATCTTGGTTACTGCAACAGGACAATGACCCAAAACACACCAGCAAATCCACCTCTGAATGGCTGAAGAAAAACAAAATGAAGACTTTGGAGTGGCCTAGTCAAAGTCCTGACCTGAATCCAATTGAGATGCTATGGCATGACCTTAAAAAGGCGGTTCATGCTAAAAAACCCTCAAATAAAGCTGAATTACAACAATTCTGAAAAGATGAGTGGGCCAAAATTCCTCCAGAGCGCTGTAAAAGACTCATTGCAAGTTATCGCAAACGCTTGATTGCAGTTATTGCTGCTAAGGGTGGCCCAACCAGTTATTAGGTTCAGGGGGCAATTACTTTTTCACACAGGGCCATGTAGGTTTGGATTTTTTCTCCCTAAATAATAAAACCATCATTTAAAAACTGCATTTTGTGTTTACTTGTGTTATATTTGACTAATGATTAAATGTGTTTGATGATCAGAAACATTTTGTGTGACAAACATGCAAAAGAATAAGAAATCAGGAAGGGGGCAAATAGTTTTTCACGCCACTGTAGCTAATTAGACACACAAATTGTCCTTTATAAGTTGACAGTGTCTCTGTATTCTGGATACTGTATAATAATGGAAAAGACAAGAAATGACCAACAGGGATGTACTAACACCCTCTACTTTTAGAAATATATTAGGAAAGAAAAAACATAGTCATGGGTTTTAATTTAAAAAAATTTTTACACAATATTAACATAATGGTAGTGTTAAGCAATATTCAGAGCGCTTCAGCCTTTAATAAGGAATGTTTGAATATACACTGTTCAAAGCTTTAAACTTTAATTACCAAGATAAAAGTTGTGGGAATTTACATTTTGTTAATATTTAAACCAGTCATTTTATATATGGTTTCCTTGTGCCGTAACTACTACAATGCTAGTATCTCATTTTCATGAAGTTGACTATAATATTTAAGCTTCCACAGTATCACTGTCAGTTACTGTGTGATCTGGGTTAAAATAAGGAATATTTTTTTATTTTGTAGTACATGCAGTTTAAGAATCTATCTGTGGGTGCTATAAGTTACAGCCAAGATACAAGTGAATTTGAAGGCCTGGAAATGTGCAGAACACAGTACAAGGAAGTTACCTCTACTGATATATTTCATATTAACCCGGAAATGGAAACAAGTAAGAATAGTACATTTATATAAAAAGTGTAATAAATCAGTACTGCAAGTTGATTTTTAAGGATATTTGTGGCATTCAATCTATTCATAATCACATATACAAATTACTAGAATATAAAATGTATGCTTTGTAGTATACTTCAGATTCATTTTACATGGAGCCAAGGGTTAGTGTAAAATAAACGTATGTAAATTTTTTTTTAGTAATTAAGTGTATTTACATCTTGATTTTTAAGATCTTTATCAATACAGTATATGTCAGTACTGTGTTCCTTTTATTTTAGACTGTTTGAAAGTAAATTCTTCAGATAAGAATAATGACTGGAAACTTGTCAATGAATCTTTACTCGGCCTGGACTTTTATAGGTAAAAATGATTACATTTGTTGTTTTTTTATTTTTGAATGTAATGAAAACATTCAATTATCTTTACTTTTCTTACAACAGACTTATTGATGTAATAATAACCTTTAAACTTAAAGGCATCAACCTGCAAGCAATACGTTCACTTGAAATTCCAGACTGCTATGATTTCTATGTAACAGTAAGTGGAGTATACTTTTCATTATTTTAATTAAGCTTCTTTTTTTGGGGGTAAGAATTGCATATTAAATGTTGCAATATTTTATTCAATACACATTTGTTTAGAAGTTTTAAAAACTGATTTTTTTTTTAAATCTTTAATAGTATTAAAAAATACATTGAACTGCAATTTTAATATCTCTACAGATAACATTTGACAATCAAGGTCATAGTGGGCTACTGAAAGTATTTTTAAATAATGATGCCGTTATTAGTGAATGCAACAACTGGAACATATCTGCCTCTTGTAAGTTGCTCCTTCTGTAAATTTAATGAACCTTTAAAGCAAGTTCAGTGTTCGCATAAATATATTGAGTAAAATAACTCAATATTGAATTACTTGTTTATTACTATTTTATACAACTGCAGTATGCTACCGGTATTCCTGAGATATGAGGGTTCTAGTTTTTTTTTTTTTTTTATAAAACAAGGGTTTACATTTAATTCCCCCTTTCTTTGCAGTGAGGATCATGAATTTTCACTCTGCTTGATTCTGTTTAAGGAGCAAAACAGCACCATTCTTGTCTGGACTTATACCGGTTTACATGTTTGATTAGCATGATATTTGTGGCTTTTATTTTGCCTTTATTGTACAGTTACTGTTAACATTTAAATTTTAGGACAAATACTGTGCAAATAATGAATTGGTAATAGCGTAATACCAACAGCAAGAGCAATGGTAGCAGTGTGTGTACCACGGAGGATGGGAGCTCATAATATTTGAATTAGACAGACCAGAGAAATTCTCACATAAAGCAGGCTCTCAATCCAGTCACAGTTACCCCTTACAGTGGCTGAGTTAGTGGTCCTTTTTGTGATAGTAAGTCTAAAATTTATATGAGCTGAGATTTTTTTTTTTCCATCGATTTTCGTGTTTTTTGAATTGAGAGGGTTTTTAGGAGCACATCATGCTTGTAAAGAGGGGGAAGACTGTATTCTAGAACTAGAGGTAATGTTTAACATTGTATGTACTGCCATCGTAGTGATGATTGTTGCCTTTATTACATAGTTCAGTGATTTGATATTAATATTTTTGGTTGCACTGATTAAATGTATGCAGGTATGCTGTTGATATTTCCATTTTATTTCTGATACAAATTTCTGTACATTTTCTCTCAAACCAAAATTATATTTCAGGGCCAAACAGTAAATATTTTCTGCTGGTTTTTGATTCCTTTGTAATTTTGGTCTGTTTCATCTCAGCGGTGTTGTGCATCAGATCTATAATTCTTGCAAGGCGACTCCTACAGGTAAGGATTCAGTTTTACAAACTGCATGTTTAATATTGGCATATATAATAAGCAAGCACATCACATTGCAACACTTAACATTTCCTTAACATAAGATATGCTTCCAGTGGTCATTTGGTGGTTAAAATGGGAGTCTCTCTCTCCATTGTGTTATCCTGTCTTATCCTCATAAACACTCTAAAGAGAAAGGAAAGCAACCTGATGCAGCTTTGTGTTGGGCTGGAATTTGACCTAAGCTTACGGTGCGTCTTAAATGCTATAAGAGATTTAAAGTTCCTCAAGAATACAAATTGAGAACATTTTACAAAAGATAACCCAAATGTATATTCTGAGAATTCATGGAAAAATTCATGGTGTTAGAGTTATGAATCCAATAAATGGGCACAAAGGCTTTAACATTGTTACTACAGATTTCACTAAAATACTTAATGTGAAAATAAGATCAGCTAATTTTGTTTGTTTACAGATTTGACTTGCTCCATTAGCAATTACCTCTGTTGCAAAAAAAGAGGAAATGAATCTTCTGAATATGAATTAAAAATGACCTGAATGGCATAAGTTTTTTATTTTATATGCAGCTTTAAATAATATGCGCAAGGCAGGGCTAGTAAGAGAAATATTAACTGATTTTTTTTCTGTTTTTACTAATTGTTGGAGCATTTTTCCTTGTGCTTATGTGTTAGACAGTAACTTGTACAATGTTTCCTTATCAGGAGAGTATTTACATTCTCTTTCATTTTGCATGCTCGAAGTTTCTTTTGTTTGCAGACTTTAGTAAAGTTACTTTTAACTTGCCTATGTTCACATCATTGAAAACCAAATGATTGCAAGCTGCTGCCTGGTCTGTCTTGATTGGTTATAGATCATTCCGATGCCCTCTGACATAGTCAGCATCTGAAAAAAATACATCAATGTAGATTTTAAAGCTTTGTGAACTGAGAGTCTCTCTACCAACCAATGGCCTGGAAAATGTATTAGCTATGAAGTGCCTAAATTTAAAATGAAAAAGGATTAACTACAGGAATTGGAGGACAAACTGCAATAACACAGAAACAATGCACAGACTGCAAACAGTGCACCAGTCTCTTGAACTGCCAAGCAGCAGAGCTAACCACCATGTAGCCAGGTGTTTGCTGCACAGCTTGAGGTTGGCAGACTTTGCTCTTTTTTTCGAACGGTTATGTCCGACTACTGAGTTGCCCTCTGTGAAGTGGAAGGATCACATATTAAACTTCATTGGAGAGTTTTTTAAATTTAGGTCTATCGGGTGGTGGTCCTTAAAGCTTGGTGAAGAGCAAGATGCCACTCATCTCTAAGTGAGTAGCACAACGTCTTGTGTTCAGTACATTCCTGATATTGATTTTTCTTTCCTTTTGAAGTTTTTTGGTCTTCATGGCCATGAGATTGATCCAATAGTGAAAACGTTTTTTCCTTTGGTTGTCTTCAAAAAGCCGAGAATTTCTTGGCCGTGATTGCGGTATCTCTAATAATCAGTTAGTCTTTAAACAGGACTAATTAAGGATGAGCTGAGAGAATTCATTAGAAAGCTTGAGTAGTGTCTGCAGAAATGGGGCTTTGCAGTCATATGTGAATAATATAAATCAGTAATTTCAAAAAGTAATAGGAACCTGCAACATTATTAATGACTCTATTTTGAAATCCGTTTAATGATACATTGATAAATAAGTATACATTTCTATCAATAGCATAACGTGTGGATGGTTTTAATGTGCTGAGCATGTGTGTGTGTGTGTGTGTGTGTAATATATAAGATAAAAGATATGTCTTTTTTTTTTTTAAGCAGAACATTTTTTTCTTTCAGAGATTTGTCAAGTTCTTCCAAGATCACTATGAACGCACAGTATGTGAATCGGATAAAAATGAGTTTATAAATATGTGGTACATATTGATCATCATCAGTGATCTAATGGCAATAATTGGTCTAGTTTTGAAGATGGAAATACAAACAAAGGTATATATCAAACACTTGTGACAATAATAAAGGTGTAATTACAATATTTATACCATGTACTATACACATTCTATAAAGTCCTTTGTTTTGTGATGCAGAAACTGATATTTATAAGAAGACACATTTGCTTGATTTGCTTTTGGGTCATTCCATGTCAAATCAACCAACTTATCCAGAAATCCCATGCACTTCTGTCTCAAAAAATTCAGAAAAAAAAATAACCAGGTGTACCCAGATTATCCAGGAGGCACCCTATAAAATTTGTTTTTGATTCATGATCAATACTTTCCAAGATACAGCCAATTTTATGAGGGGAAAGGGGTGTCAAATTTGACACAGCTTTATTTTGACATCGCTTTCACAAGACAAAATATTAAAACCTAAACTACCTAGCAGGTTAAGCAAATTTTGCTTACTGGTACCTTTTATAGGTATAGTATGTAGAGAAATCAAAATGTTTGGTCCAGATAACAACACCATTTGGTAAGAGCAGACATTCAAAAATGGAAAGAAAAATAGTTTGTCTTTGGCTTTGCCATTTTGTTTAGGCTTTCAGAAAGCATACTTCTAACTAATACCACCTGCTGAAATTTTTTTCCATGTTTAGATACCTACACAAGGCTTTTCAGAAGGTTATAAACCAACAAGAAACTACATCAGGGCTTGAACAGCAGACCTCTCAAATGTGAAAAAATCATTTTGGGTATAATTTCCAGACCAGCTTAATGCATTGTAGGAATGTCCAGACATTTTTAAAATTATTTTTTCCTGTATCATGCATAGTCCTTTCTTTCTCAAAACATAGCCTCAAATAGGATAATTGTCTAATGTGAGAGGGGCATGTGATTCATCATGAATGTGATTGTGAGAGGGCAGGATCTTGGCCACTGCTTCAGTGGTGAGTATTCGGACTGTCAGTTGACTGTCTTCACAAGATACTTGGCTGACTTTGAGTTTGCCACCTTGTAGGGATTTAACAGTGGTTTTCTCAAATAACCGGTACTCTCTTGGCCATGGAGAATCACATTCTCTGTTCAGGAACATGACATAGGATTTTGTCATTTCAGATGTAAAAAAGATTGACTTTTTTTGACATATTACTGATTGAAAACTCAAGGATTACCTTTACTGACACATGGCTCATTCTGTCTATGTTTAGGATGGAAAGTAAATGAAAAATTTGCATAAGGAACATAACGTTTATTTTAAAACAAGTCACAACGTAGAATAAATGAAAAATTAAAAAAATATATATATATATGCACAGTCCCACATACCATTAGGGTGTTCTGAAAATAAAATCCAAAATGATTTTTTGGATTTGAAAGGTGTGTTGTTCAAACCCTGATACAGTTACTTTTCTGTTTATTGCTTTTTCAGAAAGCATATATAGTTATCTGAATAAGGGAAAAAACAAAAGTATGTGTTGGCTACAAATATGTGTTTCTGAGGCCTAAATATAGCCAAGCCAAAAACTCATTAAATTTTGTTCAATTTCTTTGACCATGTAGGGTCATCTGGACCAAATGTTTTAATGTCATCACATACTACACCAAACAATGTACCAGCATCCAAAGTCTGAGCCCATTTGGTGGTTTAGTTCTTGAGTTATGGACTTGTGAAATTTGATTAATAAAATGCCCAAACCCTGAGGTAAACTGGCTGTATCTTGGAAGGTATTGATCCTGCATCAAACAAAATTCACAGAGTGTCTCCTGACTAACATGGGCTCAGCAGGTAATTTTTTCCAGAATTTTCCGAGTCCAAAGTGTGTTGGCCATTTGTTAATTGAAAATGTAATGACCATTTTACTCTCTTCTAAATGCATTTGTGTTAAAAGATTATATGGGACAAGCACTGTACAGGTAACCACATACTGTATATAAACTGTGACTTTGACATACTCTCATTTCTTTTCAGTGATGTGAACCTGGTTTGCTTATAGTTGAGTTGGCATTGTAGGATTTTAGGAATGTAACCATTTGGCTTTTTTTTATACATCTGCATTAAACAATTACTATTGTGGTCAACTTTTTGAACTTCATCAGAGTTTGAGATACATTTTTTGTTATGCTGTAAGGTTATGCCAATTGTTCTGAGATTTTTCTGGAAAAAGGGTTTGAGGTAAGGTAATTCTAAATAATCTTGGCACTTGTTGAGTGTTACTAGTAATTAAGACATTCACTGTTTTCATATAGTTATGGCATAGTATATACTAGTACTGTATATGGTACATGGTATCAGTCTGAATTTCTTTCAATTGACCTCGGGCAATCTTCAGAATTTCATTCATTTATTTTTAGAATCTTGCAAGCTATGACTGTTGCAGCATTCTTCTTGGCACTTCCACATTAATGGTATGGGTTGGGGTAATAAGATATCTCGGCTACTTTCAGAAATATAATGTAAGTACACTAAAGATCGTATTTAAAGATAATAGTGAATTTAAAGAAATATAGTGATTTTTATTTCATTTTAATCTCTAGTGTGTTTCTATTTGCAGGTTCTCATTCTAACCATGAATGCAGCCTTGGCAAAAGTCCTTCGTTTCTGTTGTTGTGCAGGAATGCTTTATCTTGGCTATATGTTTTGTGGGTGGATTGTTCTTGGACCATATCATAAAAAGGTATTTATTTTGCAGTATTTATATATTGTTCAAAAAGTTGTTTCTTTAATTTTCTACTTTGGTAATTGCTATTTTTTCCCTTAATAAAGTACTATGAAACACAATTTAATTATAGCACAAGCAACAGTTCTTATATCAGTTGCTTTTGTAAAATATGGAATGTAATGAATTTTAAATACACAGTTTTCACTGTGGCTCTGAAAATGAACCTCATGGGCATCATTCAAAAGATCCTAATGCTGCTTTTCAGTGACCTGGAAAGATACCTTTGAAAGAAAAATGCAAATTTTCAAACAGCTGTGCTGCAGATATTTTATGGTTTGAGGTATCAAAATATAATTCCTGCTTATTGACAAAGTTCCACCAGGGGGCAATATTGTAACAACTGTGTTTATTAAAGCTAACATTTGTTTGAAATAAACACTACTAATTTGTAATAATTTCAAGTATGCCTCTCTTGTAAATTGTATCATTATTCATTTGCTGTTTTTGCACATGTTCTTCTTTGGGTAGGTATCTTTTTAAAGTGCATAGTTCATTACTACAATAACCTGAACAAAATTAATTAATCCATGACTATTGGATTATAGTTCTGCAAGAAAATATGGTGACTCAAATAATGTATAGTTTGTATTGCACAAATATATACAATAACAAACTTTTTAGTAATTTTATGCCTGAGGTAATAAAGTGAACAGCATACAGTATATTGAATTTAATAGTATTCTCTAAAATACAAACTCTGTCATTTAATTTTTCTTGCAAGTTTGAAACTTTGAGCACCGTGGCAGAATGCCTCTTTTCACTGGTTAATGGAGACGACATGTTTGCCACCTTTGCACAGATCCAACAGAAGAGCATCTTAGTTTGGCTATTCAGTCGTGTGTATTTATACACCTTCATTGCTCTTTTCATCTACATGGTCCTCAGCCTCTTCATTGCACTTATCACAGATTCCTATGAAACAATTAAGGTAATGTTTTCTTGTTAGTTTTTTTATATTCAAATTGAGTGTAGTTTTATTACAATTGATTGTAAGTTTTGAGCCTTTTTTTTTTTTTTTAATTGCCTCCAAATTTTTGTTTTTAGAAATGTTAAGTATAGCTGTATTATGAAACGTATACAATTCTGTTTTCAAGTTTTAATATTTAGATTTCAAAGTAAAACTTAGAGGCTGTTTTTTTAGGTGGGGTTAAAAAAATGAAATATTACTTGATGATTTAAATATGCCTTATTTAACTTTTTTTCTTTTTTCAATCATTGCTTTTTATTACCTTGGAAATACCATTAAGATCAGTTATGAATATGGTTAAAGATACCCAAGTTGATCTTTCTGTTTTCTGTAATATATCCTGAGCATTTGCTCCAAGGTTGCCTTTCTTGAGAACACTGAGCTTAAAACTGAATTCACACACAAACTAGATGACAGTTTACTGAGGCATACACACTGTTAGGGGAAAAGTAATATTGTTTACAGTTGTGACACTGTGTCAGCACCGCCTAGGTGTTTGGTTTACAATACTGCATGTTATGGCACATTTGGGCATGCATGTTTTCATTCAGAGGATGTTCACAGTATGTCACATTAAGTCTGCCCTATCAGACCAAGACACATTTACCTGGTGTTCTGCACTGTTTATAAAAGGAAAAGACAGATTGGTGCCAGAAGTCAAGGTTCTTGAGCACTTTTGTTTGGGTTTTTTAGGCTCTGTTTTCTGGTTGTGAATTATGTCTGTTAAGACTTCATGAATCCTGCTTATCCACTTTGATTATTGGTTGAATTTAGTGGTTCTGACCTGGCCTGTCTATCTACCCTTTTGGAGTCTTTAACCTTGGGTTTTTGTTGGTGACACTGTTTGTTGACGTGTGGGATGCCTGCTTTTGTCAACTTGTTTGGTTTATTTTAATTCCTTATGTTGCAGATTGAAGCTTATAAATTACATTCAACAGTGTCAAAACATGTTGCACTTCATTTGCATTTCAACCTATTGGTTGTTTCTTGCTAAATAAAAATCAAGTGTTGCAGAGAATAAAACAAACTCAAACAATTAGAGGAAAAGGAAAAAAATAGTGTTTGGGGTACAGATTAGTTTACCAAGTAGCTACAAAGTTACCACAATCTCATTGTAGTATTTCCAGGCTGGCACAGGTTGCAAGCACAGATCAGAAACCGTGTCGGTCTTTTGGATTATTTTAGGAGTCTTCAGACAAACACATTGATGAAGATTCCTGATTAGCAATGGAAAAGGTACATTGTTAGTTTCAAGTCTAGCTTCTCATGACATTTTCAGGCTCTTTGATAATCAATGTATATAATATTGCACGTTCTAAATAATATTGCATGTGATTGATTGCTTTAGTTACATCTTAATAAACTATGCTCATCAATTGATCATGCTTTTTTACACATTTCCTCCTTTGGCTGTCTTGTCATATCACTGCACTGGATAGGTGTTGTATATTGTGGCCTTTTTCTTTCATGAAGACTTCTATGTAATATGCTTGTTATAAACGTTAAGATCACTGTGCTTAAAAGGGTCAAGCCGATGACCTTTTTATGTAATATACTGTTGGTTTTTCTAATCTTCAGGTTGAGCATTTTGCCCCATATATGGGAATTATTGAAAAGTGAAACTAAAAGTTTTGTACATATAACAACTCTGGGCATTCTTCCAGAAAACCTATCAGAAAAAAACATGAATTATGTGTACTTGCCATTTCTGTTCTTGTACGACAGACATCAAATATTGACAGACTCATGTTTTTAAATTTGTTGTTGATATAGGTGTTTAAGCCAAAGAACTAAGTGGTTTTTTTTTTCTCTTTTTAAATTAGGCTTTGTACTTAAATATTGATAAAAGTGAAAAACGTATGACCAGTTATGTCTTGATTTAGTCTTCAGATCAGCAAAATCTACAATCTCAGTATGGATGTGTAGACTTTTGAAATCTTTATTTTACTACAGTTATACTTGATAGGAATACACTTAAGCTCATCTTTGACTATGCCTTTACTGCTGGGCATTAATGAGTGCCATATAGGTTGTGTCTACTCATCTGAAATACTACCTATACATGTGAGATTTGGATAGAAATTCTTCTACATAGGAATAAAACAATTTTTTTAAAACAAAAAACAGATCACATTGTTTTATATTTCAGTTTTCTTCACTTGTCTACAGTAGTACCACACCTCTCACCATTTTTTTGCTTATTACTCTACTTCATGAGACTAAGACCTGAGAGAGCTATAAACTCCTCATATGGTGCCTTCTTTGGAAAAATTCCCAGAACTTTTTCCAGGATTTGAGGTGCTCATCTGTGACTATAGGTGTGCAGGTACAGCTTTACATTTCTTCACTTGCTTTCAATTTGTGAAGTCCACTTACGAGTTCAGCATGTTGCAGTTTCATATATAGGATGAAAAAGTGCAACATGAGTCTTAATTTTATGTTGTGTGCATGTGGGTTATTTTATTTATTTATTTTTGTTTTCTTTTTCGGTCTCCATAATGCACTTGTATTTATAGAGGACTTTGCTATGTCATTATAGGCTATGTTGTGGTTTGCTTTCCAGCTACTTTCAGACTAAGTTCCTTCCAGTTTTGTAAATATTTTTGCAGTCTGTTATTGTCTATTTGAATGCTCTTTCTTGTATTTAAAGAAGTACCAAGCAGAAGGTTTTCCAGTTACAGACCTAGAAAGATTTCTTAAAGAATGTGAAGATTTTCCTCATTTGGAGAAGGAAGAGGAGTCCAATGTTTCCTTTCTTTGCTGTAAAAGGTATAATTGTTGCCATCAAGTGCAAATTATATTTTTTCCTTTGTGTGGCTTAAGCTGCTTGCAGTTCACAAAATAGAATTAGAGGACATAAGAAAATGGACACACCCTGCAATCTGCTGATTATAGGGAAATGTCTCTCACATCACTGGGAAAAGTCTTAACTTCCAGTTCTGTGATGACTGCAATGACCTTTGTTTACTTGACAAGTGGGAATGAAGCTGTGTTCCTTATACAGCAGTAACTGTTTTTATATTGCTTTTTAACTGCTTGACCACTATTTAAAAAAAAAAGTAAAATATAAACATTTTTGTTTAATAAAGCATACAGAACTGTGCATTTTGTATTGTGGTAATAGATAATTTACAAACTTTTTTTTTTTTTTTTTTACTTTGTACTGTAGTTGCCCATGTTTATAGTTTAAAAAATGTATTATAAACTTTTATTGATTAAAAACTATCTAGCCACCTATATGTTAGCCCTGAAATGCTGTAAAAGCTAAGCCCCCACTGTCACTGCATTCTTTTCTTCCATCAGTCCCATGTCTTTTTGTCTGTATAGTTTTGTGTGGGTTTATACAGTATGCGTGCGATTGTGTGTATGCATATATTTACATACAGCTTGCTATCTGTTTACAAAATGCAGTGCTGCTTTCTAAATTCCGATCTGCTGGTCAAGCCAGCCTTTATATAACAGTCACTGGATTTCCATAAAGGTCAGAAAAATACTTTACAAGAGCATGACATTGCATAATATGTCTTCAGTATGTTCTAGTAGCCAAAAGCTTCATTGAAGCATGTTATGATTTGTATTTCTGCTGTACTCCATTGTATTAACCCACATCTGTTCACCCTTTAGTGTCTTATCCCTATTACCAATATAATAACATTAACCTAGCCACATGAATACAACTGTATATAGCCAAGATATTAAAGAGAATTCTGTAGAGCACCAAATATAATCTTCCCGTTTTTTCCTCCCTCATTTAACCCAATTGAAGAAAACAGTTGAATTAAATGCTGTGCTCTGCCACTGTGCATGGTTTTCCCTTAGTTATAAATTGGCTAGTCATGTTTAAATCTTTTCATTCATTTTTCTGTACTTTGAATTTTCCAAAATTAGGTTGTAAGTCTTCAGGCATTTTGCTGAGATCTTTCCTGCAGAAATCCATACATGCTTAGAACAAAAAAAAAATTTTTTTAATTTGTGAAAAGTTAACTATGTATCTGGCTAATAGGATTTGACATCTGAACCTTACGATAGTTCTAATATCAAGACAAATTATTTTACCTGGCATTAGCTATGTACCAGTGTTAACAGACTATAGTGTGCTGAAGCCCTCTTACACCAAATAAAAACGGAAGGGAATAGTAATTATAACTACACACATTTTCTTTTAAATTTAAAAGAACTGCATATTTTGGTCTATGGTAACATGATCCTTTAGCTCTTATTACAGTTTATAATAAGCTTACACATTTCATCACTTCATTTTCAGTGAATAACTATTTTTCATTTCCATTTAAAATTTAACAAGAGGGCTAAAATACTTTAAAGTGTGAATGAACTATATTTGCTCTTTATTTTAGAAGCATTTATGAGACGACAGTACTTGGATTTTGATGCCTTATTGTTCGTCCTGAAGAACAGGTATGTACTAAATAAAGGGAAAAAAATTCATAACTCCCATGTTGTTATTGAATGGTACCTATACTGTATATTGAAACAAATTTAGACTAAGTCTGTTCAACTGAGTTGTCTGTAATGATTATGATAAATGAAAGCACGTTTACAATTACAGTATTAGCATACCTGAGACGCTAAAGAATATTTGCTGTATTGCACTAAAATTATTTCACTAAAAACCTCTGTGAGAGTCCACTTATGGTGCAGCTCCATGCCAAAGTGCTCATTACTTACGGAAAGTAACTTAAAATTTTATATAGTTATGCAAAAGTAATATACTGTGTTTTACTTTTTCTTCTGGTCAGCATTTGTTATTAAATCCTATGCCAATATACAAATCTTCATGAAACTGATTAGAAATGCAGCCAAATGTGACAAAGCTTTGAAGTAAATACCCTCCATCCCTTTTTAACTTCCTTGACCTGAGCCCTGAACGATTCCTGGTATGAACACTTGCCTCTGTATCAGCAGGTCACACCACTTCAACAAATTTACAGCAAATGGCTAGATGAAAGCTAAACTGACAATTTGTTAATAGGTTTCTGTTACCGAACTGCACACAGCACACTCTTTTCTGGTTGGGTGTGTGATTGTGCTGTACAGAAGAGTGATGTGAAGGTTTGTTTGCTTCCTGCCTTACATTAAATGCTGCCTGGATAATGTAGGTATTTTTACTTCAGGAAAGTAAGGCTGGGTTTATACTTTACACGGCGCAACACATATTCCAGCGGGCGCTACTGCTACACAAGCGTACTATTTATACTTGCTCATGTACTTTACGTAAATCTGGAAGATTCCACCAGATGGCAGTGCGAGATGTCATCACGGCGATAAAATGTTTGGCTTCGCTGTATTGTGAATTTCCTGAAACATGCTTAAAATTCCAAGAACACCTTGCCACAATATATCTGAAAAGGGTGTTTAATGATTAAATCCATCAGTCCAGGGATGTGCCAATTCCAGCAAGCATTGGACGTGAAACAAACAATCCCTGGACAAGGCCTCAGCCCATTGCAAGGTGAACACAAGCATACACATTCACTAGCATCATTTTAGTGTCACCAAATCCCCAAACCTTCATGTCTTTGGAAGGAAATTGGACCATACTATGGAAACCCACCAGGAAAACATGCAAACTCTAGGCAGGGAACACCAGGGACGTGGCTTCCAGTAAGGCGGCAGTGCTACTGCTCTGCCACCATGCCACCCTCACATGTGTAATTATTATTAGTATTTATTATTTAAATGAAGTTAACAACTTATCTGTAAAATGTAATATACATAGTTTAATGCATTTCATCATGAAAGTGATATCAAGTATAAATTTCAGGATTCTGAATGTGCAGAGAGCTGAAATGACAAATTTTATGTGTTCTGTGTGGCGATTGCTGCTGTCAGTTCAGGAGGAAGCCCCAGAATCATGTAGCGATTAACAACTGAGTCGGTTTTAAGATGACATTTATGACGGTCTACTTTAACCATAAAGTAAACTACGAGGTTACAGTGGACATTTCGAGATTAAAGCCAAAATTTCCACTTTAAGGACACGGTGAAAAGGTCTATTTTGTGATTAATTTTTTTTTTCTCTGTGGCACAAATACTCTGCCGTAACATTCTGATACTGTTGTGAAGGTGCAAAAAAAGATGGCACAGAAGGTGTTATATGAGACTTTTAAAACGTATCATGTCATTACGTTGGGGAATATCCGACGCTTGTATATTAAAGCACGTAGAATGCATTTGTATATAAGCATTTTGCTTCACCAGATTGAACCATTCATCAAACATCGAAGCACGCACATAGATCATGTAGGACCTGCAAAGCACCTTTCTCTCACATGTAGATAGTAAATAGAGACTATGACGTCACGTTCCAACTTGATCACACTGTGCCCCTCGACTTTTTGTTGGTACTGCAACTAGTGCACGTGTCAGTTAATTACAATGCTTGCATAGAAGTAGCGTCTACAGACATCTCTTTGTGTTATGTGTAAACTCGGCCTAAGTATTGCTTTGTTACTATTTACTTAGTCCGGTTTACTTTTCAAAGAAGTGCATGTTAATTTTAACGTGTAACCATCTCCCAATCAACCCTCCCAATCCCCATAAAAAACACTGCTCCCGAGATTGTGCTGCTGAGCTTAGCACTGAATATTCAGCCCATCAGCATAAATTTACCAGTTTCAGAAATAAAGACAAAATATTTCAGTTAGGAGAATGAATAATACTATTGGCCAAGCAGTTGCTTCAAGAAACGTATCTTTGTGAACATATGCAGGCTAACAGAGTGCAACAGTCATATGCAGACTATGAAATAATTAACTGTAACCCAGTTAAGTGTTTACATGGCCAAATAGTCAGGTTACTCTCAAAGAAATCGGCATGTGTTAACCCAGTTTCTCAGTGACCAATATTACAATTTCTCTAACTGGAATAAGGTTATACATGGCATTTTTCAATCTGGGCTTCTGTGAACAACCAGGTTATTAAAGCACATGTAACCACATTTACTGTTTACAGTGGCAATCCTCTTAAGTACATAGCCAAATACTTTGAAGTTCAGTTGTTTATATTCGAGTAACATTTTTATCTATTGCCATTGTGTATAAATTTATAAACAAACTTTTATTTTGTTTATTTTTGGGGCAGTGGGGTGGGAGGGAGTTACTTGGTGGTATCCTGTTAATATCAGACGATTCAAAGTAATGAATGTTCTGACTTACCCTGCATTGCAAAAAGATAATCATGATTAATTATCTTTACACTGTTTAATTTGCTAGTTTATTCTTTGTTTATAAACTTATAACTTACCTTTTCTCTCTATAACTTTAAATTTAAGAGTGACTTGGCTGGAGTGGCATTACTGGAATCAACTGTTTGGAGTGGGTACATGTCGGAGACTGAACTCGCTACTTAGCTTGAAAATCGTTCAAGCGGCATTGGCCAAGACAGGAAAAACCACGTGGGAGTAGAGCAGTGGCACCAAGTGCTGTAGCAAGATCCTGAGAAAAGAAATTGAATAGAGAAGGGTTAATAGCTTATAATTATTGTATTACTTATCTGTTTACACACATGAATAACAGAGATGTAATCAACCGCACTAACCAGAGTATGCTTGGTTAAAGCAGTGAGTCTTCGGCCTTTTTTTAAAAGCAAAGAGCAAAGGGTCATACATCTCTTGTATCAGAAAATGGATTGCACTTTAAAGCTTGACTTTCCACTTTTCTGTTAATCCTTGAAATCTTTAAGTCTGTATCTTGAGATCTTAAAGCACATTCCAGTTTGAAGTTATGTATATAGATAGGTAAGTAGGATCTTGGCCGTTTAAGGTTTTATGTGAAAGAAGGAGGATTTTGAAGTCCGGCCCAAGCTTAACTAGAAGCCAGTGTAAAGACTTAAACTGGAGTTGTGGTAGTACTTTCTAGTTTTAGTAATGTTTTTGTGGCAGAATCTTGAGTTAACTTAAAACTTCATATAGTAGGGTTTAAATGGCTGGTAAATAACCCACTGTAGTAGTCAGTCCTATTAGAAATAAATCCATTAATTCATTTCTCTGTATACTGTAGTCTTAATTTTCCAAAATTAAAAAAAAAATTAAAAGGTTTTATAGTGTGTGTTTTTAAAATACTGATTCATTAAAACTAATGGTTAGTCTAGTTGAGTTAAAGTGACAGAAATGCATTTTGTTGGGGCAAATGATGTCGAGTGCAACAGGATTCTATTTTTTGTGTAATAAGAGACAAGGAGACATCACCCATCCACACTCACACCATGTTTAAAGGACAGTATTGGAGAAACATTTAGCTTAAAAGGTATAATTGGGTGTCATCTGCGTGGAAGCAAAAATAATGCTATGTTTTCTAAAAACTAGTACCTAAAGGAAGCATGTACTATAAAGTGAAAACAGTAAAGGTTCAAGCATTGAAACCTGTGGACACCTTATTTACTTCTGAATTATATGACAAAGGTTAGGATATTTCTGTACAAAGTAAAATCAATAAGGTAAATATGAACTAAACCATGCAAGGAAAGTGTATGAGAGCCCAATGTAATATTCCAGCATGTGTAACACTGTGGTCAATTTTGTCAAAGGCTGTGCTTTAAATCTACCAGTACTGTGGACTTTCCTTCATCAAATGATATTAAAGTATTGTGGGTTAGTGCTGTTTCTAGACTAACTGATGTGAAAGCAGACTGTAAAAAAAAGTCTGTTAAGGATAATAAGTTGTTTTGAAAGAAAAAAAATCTAACAAATGGAAAAATATGAACTAAAATGAGAATGAATGTTTCAGAAAATTAGAATCTGTGGAAAAAATAGTACATGCAAAAGTGTGAAGAAAGTTGTGATGTAAACCTGGATTGACTATTCCATTTCCAATAGTAGTAGTGGGGGTGATGAGAATTTGAGAGTGCGATTGTAATATTATGCGGAGGTTAAATTTAAACTGCAAATAATTTTTTTTAAATATATGCATAGTTTAATTATGTATATATATTCAGTAAAGCTCAAACCTAATGTATTTTTTTTTCTTCAACTTGAATGGCCTTACATTTACGTCCTTTTATTTATGGCCAGTAAACACAAATGTGCTATTTCTGCCTGCAAAAGTCCCAAGGAAGGTCTATAGTAGAAACCTAGGCCCACTTGCATTGACACTTAGGAGCCAAGAGCATTGTTGGTTAATTACAGGTAAATGAAAATTTGTGTGTATATGTGTGTGAATTAAAAACAATATATTTGCAGGCTTACCCTGTATGACTTGTTACACCAGTGTAGTAGAAAGGCAGCCTGACCACTGGAATGCTTTTAAAGAAAAGGGGCATAATTTTAGAGAAAGGCCAAGTATCCTAACAGGAAATAATTGTGTATTAAGTAAGTGCCATATTGTTTGCAAATTGATTTCTTATTTTAAAAAAAAATCTCTTCATGCACTTTAAATTGATTCCATCCTTTTAAGACTATTTAGTTTGGTCACTTTTAGACCTAATGCACTCCACTACGTAATGGTTATATTCTGTCCTACATTCCCAACTATACACGTTTTTGTGAAACTTTAAATGTAATACATTGATTAAGTCAAGAGCTTTTAGACATACTGTAATGGCAATGTAATAATTTTAGTTCAGTGTGTGTGTGTCTAAAATACATGAAGTTCTGGGACACCTACCTTTTAAACACACACAAACTTTAATGACATCCCATTCTTAATTCATAGGCTTTAATATGGAGTTGGCCCACTCTTTGCAGCTATAACAGCTTCAGCCCTTCTGGGAAGGCTTTCCACAAGGATTAGGACTGTGTTTATGGGAATTTTTGACCATTCTTCTAGGAGAGCATTTGTGAGGTCAGGCACTGATGTTGGACGAGAAGCCCTGGCTCGCAGTCTCTACTCTAATTCATCCCAAAGATGTTCTGTCGGGTTAAGGTCAGGGCTCTGTGCAACCCAGTCAAATTCCTCCACATCAAACTCGCTCATCCATTTCTTTGTAGACCTTGCTTTGTGCACTGGTGCACAGTTATGTTGGAACAGGAAAGGGCCATCCCCAAACTTCCCACAAAGTTGGGAGAATCAAATTGTCCAAAATGGTTTTGTATGCTAAAACATTGTGTTCCTTTCACTGGAACTAATGAGCCAAGTCCAACCTCAGAAAAACAAACTCGCACCATAATCTCTCCGAAAAAACATTAAACTTGGCACAGTGCAGTCGGGGCAAGTACTGTTCTCCTGGCAACTGCCAAACCCAGACTTGTCCATTGGATTGCCAGACAGAAAAGCGTGATTAGTCACTCCAGAGGAAATGTCTCCACTGCTTTAGAGTCCAGTGATAATGCGCTTTTAAACCACTGCATCCAACACTTTGCATTGCACTTGGTGATGTAAAGGCTTGGATGCAGCTGCTCAACCATGGAAACCCATTCCATGAAGCTCTCTATGCACTGTTCTTGAGCTTTTGGAGGTCTGTAGCTATCGACTTGACAGAAAGTTGGTGACTTCTGCACACGGTGCGTCTCAGCATGCGCTGTCCCCACTCTGTGATTGTATGTGGCTTAACACTTCATTGCTGTAGTTTCAAGTTGCTTGCACATTGTTATAATACCACTAACAGTTGACAATGGAATATTTAGTAGTGAGGAAATTTCACGAATGGACTTATTGCACGAGTGGCATCCCATCACTGTAACATGCTTAAATTCACTGAGCTCCAGAGAGTGACCCATTCTTTCACAAATGTTTGTAGAAGCAGTCTGCATGCCTAGGTGCTTGATTTTATACAACTGTGGCCATGGAAGTGATTGGAACACCTGAATTCAATGATTTGGAGGGGTGACCCAATACTTTTTTTATAAATGAATATGAAAATGTGCGTTCCCAGAAGAAAAGACAGGCATAATGTAAAGTTTCATACCTGACCAGGATGCCATAATGGAAGGACCGGGAGCATGGGCTTACCAGGAGCTTTCTCCCACACGGCAGGTGTCAGTGTTCTGCAGGACTTAACCTAATTAGGATACCTGCAGGGTTGCATGGGAAATGGTGTCCTTAAATGCAGCCCTGTCTGGATCTTTGGTCACCACTAGGGGAGGACTGCCCTGATTTCCACATAACCCGGAAGTACTCTGTATGACTTAGAAAGGAGACTGGAAGCAGTGCCCAGGTCAATTTTTAAAAGAAAGCCTGCTGTCTCGGTTTGAGTCAAAGTCAGGTGGCAGTGGGCTATGCTGTTGGAGTCGGAAGGAGAATTGTGCTTGGTGTGGTTTTTTGTCATTATTGTGAAGATGATGTTGAGTCTCAATAAAAACCTTAATTTGCACATAATGTGTTTTGGGTTTTATTGTGCCAGTGGTTTGGGTTTTTTTAAATATATAAACTTATTCCAAACTAAAAAAGTTCTTATTTTATATTAGAGAATTGATCATGTGTTTACTGATTTCATAGGCATTCACAGCAATCTACTATTCAGCACACCCCTATCCCACTTTGATCCTTGAGTTTATAAACCAATCAAATAAAAAAAGCCTTTTAAAAGTAGAGTCCTGGATGGGTTTACAGTATATGGGACATAATTTGAGCAGGTGTCTAATAAGTCACTTTTATAGGTTGTGTATTTGTTTTCTGTGCCACAAGTTCAAATAGATGGTCGTTTAAAATGAGATACCAGTGGTGCAATAAAAAAAAAAAGAAAATTTGAAGCAATGCTGCAGCAAAATGCTGTTTTGGTGAAAACTATCCCTTACATTTTCAAAAAGTAAATCAAAATGATTTTAACAAACACTTTGAACAAGCTATAAGACAGTCTAGACTAATGAGATCGACCTTACAGATAGTCTGGTCAGGAAATGGCTAATATCCCCACTTCTAACAGTAAAGTGCAGTCTGATTCTGCAACATCCCCTGCATTTAACAATAATGTGAACACCATTGTGGAAGACAACAAGGCCACTGCAGGAGATAAGACCTTCCCACCAATGGCAAATCTACACAACCAGTCTTTATTTTATTTGGTGCAAATGCTCAATTACATATCACCATCTTGCCACAAAGTGGTATTGTTCTTTTGAAAATATTAGATGTCCGTTAACTGTGCTTTCAGAACAAAGTTCTGTCTCTGCAAATGTGATGTTGGACTCGTCAGTTACTTTTGTTATATTCACAGTTATATACTAATTAACAAAAAGGAAGGTGAAGTTAACCCAACTTTGGATTTTTTTTTCCTACTTCAAAAGACCTTTATAATATGATGTTTTCAAGTAAATACATTTGGGGATCCCTTGGTTCAATTAATGACCAACAAAGAGTAACTGCCTTTGTAGAATAAACTTTACAAAATCGTAAAACTATGTTTTGACTGCTTTTTTTTGAAATGCATCAATATCTGTTAAAGTCACTTCCCTCCCTAAGATAATCAGGAGTCTGGCTGAGTTTCAGTGTTTATGCTCATTGCCTGGTTGTTTGTTAAGCACAGTTACACTGGGAAGGGGGGGGAAGGGGGGTGGTGGTGATTTTGTTTGTAGAAGTGCATCTTCAAACCAAGGATATCCCTGTCATGTTTTGAAATTTTATGGTTGGACTGTTTGTTGTGGCTAATGAAAAATCCAGTTTACATTACCTGGAAATAAAGCTAATTGGGGATATGCAGTGTGCAAAGCCACTGTAAAGATCACTGTTGTGAGTGGAGCCACCCTTAATGCTGTATTGGAGGTTGCCCTGCTCTGTGCAGTTGAAAAGTATGCATTTAGAATTGCAACTAAAATTAAGTTTGTTTGAATGAATTGCAACATTTAGGGCATGTCACAAAGATTCTGATGCATTTCAGAGATGATACCTGACTCTGGCTAATAAATCTGCTGTGACTTATGTACCTAACCCAGGTAATGTTTGCTATTTCACATCATATCTCTTTTTAAAGTAGATATTGCTTTATATCAAAGATGTATATAGACTTGTAAATGAACATTTTATTTCTTTTTTCTTGTAACATATTAATATTGTTTCTGCTTGATACCTTTTGAGTGTCCGAAATAAAGCTATATGAAATCTACACTGTAGATTTACATAGTGTGCCTTAAACAGCAACCAGATCCTCATTAACATGTATACTTAAATATAAAAGGAAACAAAATGAAATATGAACTGGTCCTATCAGTATGTTATTTTTCTTAATCAGAAAGGATTATACAACATAACAGAATCTAAGTGCCTGTAAAGCCATCTACTATACTGTCCGCATACTCCTCTTAGGAGTTGTTGATTCTTCAGTCTGTATACTGTATATCAAGTTCTGTAAAAGGTGTTGCTCATTTATATGTACAGTAATCCCTCCTTAATCGCAGGGGTTGCGTTCCAGACCCCCCTGTGATAGGTGAAAATCCGCGAAGTATAATTGAGAAGGCAGTGAAACAATAAGTGACATATACAACCATATTCATGAGTGCTGCTACTTCGGAAACAAAGCACGGTGTAAACCTAAAGTTTAAATTAAGTTCATAGACAGGCTGCTGCTGGCGTTTGTCATGCCCACGGGTAATGCGGGATACAAGTTTAATGAGAGGACGCAGGATATAAACGAAAGTTTTGATAACTTTGTAACTAAGTTAAAATTGCAGGTGAAAGGCTGTGCTTATGCAAATTCCGAGAGACTGTGTTTGTGGGGGATTAACAGTTAAGGCGGGTGGGGGAGTCACGTCATCATCTCCCCTCATTTCGCTCTGAGCTGAGCTCCGCAGCTAACGCAGTGTTATGGAAGCGACTTTGTGACGCTGCCACCAAATACTCACAGAAAAATCCACAAGTTAATACACACGCTGTCTCTACAGTTTCTCCACACTGAATCCTCCAGGCACTAATTACAAAAGGTTACATTGACAATCGTGTTACGTTATTTTTAAAATGTTTCCTTTTCTTAGCACAAGCACAGCTGAGAAGCTTCGATACATGTGCTCCATAACGCGTTAAAAAATCACGCATTTAATCACAAGCAAAGGGGAACTTCTGTCAATGCATGATTTCCTGGTACACCGATTACATTGATCAGCACTTCTTGATTCATTTTACCCTCGCACCCCCTTGGTTTGAGAAGTATGAAAAAATATGAGGTTAACACAGAAAAACAGATCACCAATTGAAGCTTTATGAATAATCGATTCGCCATCAATAATTGTTTTGGTAAAGCCATACTCGGCGTAATCCTCCTTCCATTTTATAATTATGATTAAATGAACGGTAAAAAAGTAAGAGCGACGCGAGGGTGACTTATTCAGGCAGGCAGGCAACAGCTCAATAGCTCGAATTTGTATATAAGTAGGTTCTATTTAGTCGCCAGAAATATCTTTGTTAGGAATGGAAGTTGAATTTAGTCTTTAAATTTCTATGGTAAAGAAAAAGTTATGCAATGATGACTAAATTTAACTATATAAAGTCAAAACTTGTATATATAAAGTCATTCCCGAATATATAAAGTCAAAACTTGATTATATAAAGTCACTGTCGGAATAAATAAAGTCAAAACTTGAATTTATGAAGTCAGCGTCGGTATATATAAAGTCAAAACTTGTTTCTGAATATATAAAGTCATTCCCAAATATATAAAGTCAAAACCTGAGTATATAAAGAGACGGCGTTGGAATATTTCGGAATATATAAAGTCAGCGCTGGAATATCCATCCATTTCCCAACCCGATGAATCCGACCACAGGGTCACGGGGGGGTCTGCTGGAGCCAATCCCAGCCAACACTGGGCGCAAGGCAGGAACCAATCCTGGGCAGGGCACATGCATCATTTTCAAAACATTAACCGAACAGTGTTTTTTTAATTTATTTTTCTGAATACATTTTTGTTCATTTAGTTCAGTTCAGAGTTGTTTCAATCAGTAGATTTTGACTTTCACTTTATATATTCAGGAGTGAGTTTATATACTCCGATGTTGACTTTATATAATCAGGAATGACTTTATAAATTCCAGCGCTGACTTTATATATTCCGACGCTGACTTTATATATTCAAGTTTTGACTTTATATATTCGGGAATGACTTTATATATTCTGACGCTGACTTTATATATTCACAAAATCAATGTATTTGCCTGTTTGGCACTCCATAGTATATGTGTGTGTGTGTGTGTATATACTGTATGTACACATGTATGTATATGTGTGTATATATATATATATATACACACACAAACAAACCAGATTCCAAAAAAGTTGGGACACTAAACAAATTGTGAATAAAAACTGAATGCAATGATGTGGAGATGGCAAATGTCAATATTTTATTTGTAATAGAATGTAGATGACAGATCAAACGTTTAATCCGAGTAAATGTATCATTTTAAAGGAAAAATATGTTGATTCAAAATTTCACGGTGTCAACAAATCCCAAAAAAGTTGGGACAAGTAGCAATAAGAGGCTGGAAAAAGTAAATTTGAGCATAACGAAGAGCTGGAAGACCAATAAACACTAATTAGGTCAATTGGCAACATGATTGGGTATAAAAAGAGCTTCTCAGAGTGGCAGTGTCTCTCAGAAGCCAAGATGGGTAGAGGATCACCAATTCCCACAATGTTGCAGAAAGATAGTGGAGCAATATCAGAAAGGTGTTACCCAGCGAAAATTGCAAAGACTTTGCATCTATCATCATCAACTGTGCATAACATCATCCGAAGATTCAGAGAATCTGGAACAATCTCTGTGCGTAAGGGTCAAGGCCGTAAAAACCATACTGGATGCCCGTACTGCACCACAAACAGGAATGCTACTGTAAAGGAAATCACAGAATGGGCTCAGGAATACTTCCAGAAACCATTGTCAGTGAACACAATCCACCATGCCATCCGCCGTTGCCAGCTGAAACTCTACAGTGCAAAGAAGAAGCCATTTCTAAGCAAGATCCACAAGCTCAGGCGTTGTCACTGGGCCAGGGATCATTTAAAATGGAGTGTGGCAAAATGGAAGACTGTTCTGTGGTCAGACAGTCACGATTCAAGTTCTTTTGGAAATCTGGGACGCCATGTCATCCGGACCAAAGAGGACAAGGACAACCCAAGTTGTTATCAACGCCAGTTCAGAAGCCTGCATCTCTGATGGTATGGGGTTGCATGAGTGCATGTGGCATGGGCAGCTTGCATGTCTGGAAAGGCACCATCAATGCAGAAAAATATATTCAGGTTCTAGAACAACATATGCTCCCATCCAGACGTCATCTCTTTCAGGGAAGACCCTGCATTTTTCAACAAGATAATGCCAGACCACATTCTGCATCAATCACAACATCATGGCTGCGTAGGAGAAGGATCCGGGTACTGAAATGGCCAGTCTGCAGTCCAGATCTTTCACCTATAGAGAACATTTGGCGCATCATAAAGAGGAAGGTGCGACAAAGAAGGCCCAAGACGATTGAACAGTTAGAGGCCTGTATTAGACAAGAATGGGAGAGCATTCCTATTTCTAAACTTGAGAAACTGGTCTCCTCGGTCCCCAGACGTCTGTTGAGTGTTGTAAGAAGAAGGGAGATGCCACACAGTGGTGAAAATGGCCTTGTCCCAACTTTTTGGGATTTGTTGACACCATGAAATTCTGAATCAACATATTTTTCCCTTAAAATGATACATTTTCTCAGTTTAAACTTTTGTTCCGTGATTTATGTTCTATTCTGAATAAAATATTAGAAGTTGGCACCTCCACATCATTGCATTCAGTTTTTATTCACAATTTGTATAGTGTCCCAACTTTTTTGGAATCCGGTTGTGTGTGTGTGTATATATATATATATATATATATATATATATATATATATATATATATATATATATATATATATATATATATATATATATAGCAACACTCATGACAATGACAAAACAATTACATTGTCAATCATGTTACGTTATTATTAAAATGTTTCCTTTTCTTTTTACTTCTCTGCTGCCAAGTGTGGGTATTTTGCTATATATATATATATATATAGATAGATATGACAACAACACTCATATCAATGACAAAACAATTACATTGTCAATCATGTTACGTTATTTTTTAAATTTTTCCTTTTCTTTTTCATAACTTCTTTAATACACTACTTCTCCGCTGCGAAGCGCGGGTATTCTGCTAGTACAGCATAATCCCTTTGTATTCTCTTAGATATTAGGTAAGATTCATTTAAATTATATATGTAAACACACTGTTTATATACAGTAACACCTAAATATTATTTTAAAGATATCGAGTGTCTCTGATATCATATGTTACAGCCATTACGATAGACAGGCCACCAGCAATAAATACGTACAATGCAAGAAAAATAGTATACAGTAAATGTGTGTACAGTGACACTAAACGTACGTACATGTACTAAGTACTGTAAGTAGAAAATTAATTATGGTTACTCACCAACAATGACACGATGACTTGTCCGATAACAATGAGTTTAATTTTACTGCACAACAAAGGAGAGCGTTACAGCTCTTCTAAAGGAGCCACTTCAGGCGATTGTGTAGCACTGCCGTTGTTTTCTTCTTGTGGCAGTCTTCAATCCAAATCCCTAAAGCAGATTCCATCCAGACTACTGCCTTATTACATCCACTTACAACTCGTTTTGCACCCTGGTTAAAAGGACACTGCGGCTGTAGATCTTCTATTCCTTTCCTACTTTTTAAATAAAAAGAATCGTAGCCTCATTGATGACGTAATGGCGTCCTACAGCGGTGTAGCTTTTCCCATCCTTCAGCATATCCAAAACGTTTACCTTTTCGGCAATCGTTAACATCTTCCGTTGGCGCTTGGGCAAGGCCCCTGAAGCAGCAGCAGGAGCAGATCGTTTTGGAGCCATAATGAAGGGCTTGACTATGCACAAAGATAAACACAAAAGTTGATGCTGAATGAGCGAGACGAGACTTCCTGGTTAACACTGCATTCAGCACACAGGAACTTAACTGAGTGCTCTAATTTGTTAGTTTCTCAGTCAGGAGAATTTAACTGAGTGCTCTAATTTGTTAGTTTCTCAGTCATCTGCCAATAGCATCCCTTGTATGAAATCCAACTGGGCAAACCAACCGAGGAAGCATGTACAGGAAGTAAAAAGACACATTGTCCGCAGAACCTGCGAAGCAGCGAAAAGTCCGCGTTATATACAGTATTTAGTTATGCTTGCATATAAAATCCGCGATAGAGTGAAGCCGCGAAAGTCGAAGTGCAATATAGCGAGGGATTACTGTACAATGAGGATACAGAGCTTATAAGAGCTACTGAGGTTTTAAAAAGCATTGCTCACTGAAGCATTTCATTTAGTGCCAGGGTGCTTGTTATACTGTGTTTTGATAAGTGTATGTGTAGATAAAAATTGTTCTACATTATTAGAAATAAATTCAATATGGTAATATGTGTATAGTCTTTGATGTGCAGTAAATCCTTTGAACTCCTTTTCATAAATGTGAAGAAATCAGTCAATTTGACAAAAGGATTAAGTCCCTCATATTTTCATATATCGGCATGTATAGTGTCTTCACCAGCAACTTTCTTGTTCTTAAGGGCTTGGATGGCAGTTTGGACTTTGTGTAGAATTGGACACTCATCTAGTTCAGGAACCTGGAGAAGTGTGGGGATCATCTTGAGGACTGAAGGATTCGCTTGGCTCATTTGGTTCAGCAATTCTCAAAAGTGCTTTGCCTAACGATCCAAGATCTGTTGCTTGTCTTTGAGCGTTGCACCATCTGCAGTCCAGATTGGAGCCACATTATGTTGAGAAGGACCATAAAATCCTTTGATGGCATTGTTAAACTCGTAGGTGATGTTTTCATCTGTGTAACAATTGATTTCAGTGGCCTTGTTAACCCACCAGTTCTTCTGAGTTTCATAGAACCTGCATTGTGTAATTGATGCAAGAGGGAAATGAATAACAGATTTGCAAGATGAGCTTGGTATGGTGCATTCTTGATTTCAGGAAGAGGAGAATCTTGTCTGCGGACTCCTCCAACCAGTCTGGACTTTTCCTCTTGGCGATTCCAAGGGCTTTCTTGGAAGTGGACTGCAGGGCTGTGAGGTCCACAGTTCATCAACATCAGGAATTGGTAGTCATGATGTCCCCACCATGGTTGGTATTTGGATGTGTTCAAGCTACTTGTGACGATGACTTGTCAGTACATTTCTGGTATCAATGGTTGTGAGGGATACAACATTGAAGCATGGCTTGGGGGATTGTCTTCTGATAGTTGGTCTAAATACAGTGCGGAGGATGGACGCACAAGTCTATGGTCTGTCCAGCATTCTGCTCCTCGCATCACTTGTGTGATCAAGACATCCTGGAAATCACTCCAATGGGCAATCATATAGTCCAGAAGGTGCCAGTTCTTTGATTGAGGATGCATCCATGTTGTCTTGTGTGTGTTGGGGAGCTGAAACATTGTGTTGGTAATGGACAGTTGGTGCTCCGCACAGAAGGCTAAGAGACTTAGCATTCATGTGTTCAGTTACATGTTTCCTGATCATATTATTCCAAACGTCAAAGCTTCTTTCAACTCGTGCATTAAAGTCTCCAAGTATGACAATCTTGTCTAAAGCAGGAACACTCTGCACTGCTTTGTCAAAGGAAACATAGCAGTTGTCCTTTTCTTCCTCTGTTGGATCCAGCGTAGGAGCACATTTGCTAATGATTGTCATATGGGAACCTTTTGTCAGTGGAACGTGCAGGGTCCTTAAGATTGAGCTGATGCCAACAGGGAACACAGGATTTTCAGGAGGAGTTTTTTCTTGACAGCAAGGCAGATTCCATGGATCTGCATCTCTGACTTGGCCTTTCCAGAAGAATGTACATCTGGCCGTGGTTTCAGTGATGGATCCTTCAACAACAAGACAAGTCTCACTGAAGTCACAGATTTGTGGCATGTAGCATTGGGGCTTTGAGGCTATGAGGGCTGTTCTCCAAGGTGGTCCGTTTGTAGTGGTTGAATTCATGAATGTGTGGACATTCCGAAAAGCTAAGATAAGAGCTTTTGTAGTTTTTTGATCGTGTGTAGAGGGGTAACTCACAAGGTGCAGTTTCCTGTCAGAGTACAAATGAGATAAAGTTTGTTTAGGACACCTTTTATTTCCCCCTCCCCATCTGGGGTATTTAGTGCTGTCCTTGGAAAAAGGCTGCCTAGTCACGCCGGCAGGACACTGACGAGGCACTTGTACCAGGTGTGCATCTAAGAACATACACCATTACCCAATGGTAGTTCTCTTCGTCTGTTGCCCATTGCCATAGGACTTTTATGCAGATATCGGTGGTAATGAGGGTGCACAGTTCTCAATCACACCACATCACTTCATGTTGGGAATCCACGCAGCAAACCAGGTGTACGATGATGAGGTCTGGCAGGAAGTTGCAACCATTTGGATGTACCTTTTGTGGGATGGGGTATGGGTGGTTGAGTGAGTCTTAGTCAAGTCAAGACCTCACCTCTGACCTTGCCACCATGGGTGACCTACCAGGAGTACATGACTCCTGACGGCATCGCTCAGGGGATCATTGAACCACACAAACCGCTCTGCCACATTAAGGTGCCGATTCAATGTAGGGACTGCAAGTGTGTATTTACTGCTAAAGAAGTAAATTTCTGGTTGCAGTGTCAATAGCTGTGATCTCAAAAATGCTGAAGAGAAATATTGTACTTTTTTTTTTTTTTTTTTTTTTTTTTTACAAAACAGAGAAATAACACTAGAGTGGGAATTATGGGAGTTAAAAAAAAAAAAAATCACAAGTATTGCTTCTTTTCAAGTGCAGTATAGGTACCCTGGGCACCTGTTATAAGGTATATACACATGCAGACTATAGGCATGAACCACAGTGACTGGAATTAGATGATACTTGCAGCTTTTCACAAGCATATATAAATATGAGTAAATATGCATTGCAATTTGAATGCTGCTTCCTTAATGGCTTTTTTATTTATTTGTGTATTTTTTTTTTATATAAAGGTGTCTTTGGTAAATTTTAACCTCCTTGGTGATAACCCGATTGGTGCTAGTAATTCTATGCAAGTTCAGTTAAACCCAAGTTAATGTTCTGGGAGATGTGTAATGATACACTGTATAGTGTTAAGCCTGAATAACTCTTGGGATGGTATTTTGCTGCCATGTAGTGGATTAAATAACATCATACTGCAAAAAGCCCTTGAATATGTGTTTTCTGCCTCTTTATGGTACTAGGGTGTTGTACTGTGTTAACCATTATGGATGTAGTGAGAAGTCGAGCAAAATGACACCTTTTATTGGCTAACTAAAAAGATTACAGTTTGCAAGCTTTCAAGGTAACTAGGGCTCCTTCAGGCAAGATGAAGGACCCTACTGAGCAGTCTGTTGCATGTTTTTAGCATTCTGGCCAAGTTGCCTTGTTTGTGCAGTGTTTCTTCATCTCTCTCCTACCTGGATCAGCATAGACACAGTCCAGGAAGTTGAAGTGGGCTGGAGGCCATAGGTGTGATGTTCTTGTAAGGGGAATGTTATGCAGATGGTAGTTGGGATTCTGGAGTCTCCACAACTTACACACACAGGCTATAGTAGTGCAGGGACAGGACAGACCAGAATGAGGCAAACCTGTTGAAGAGCTGGACCAATAAATGTGCAATGATGTTATACCCAGAGATTTGGATATTTTTGCCTTTTTGAAGTTCAGCAACATTGTTTATTTGGGATTTTAGAAAACCTTCTTTCATCTGAGAATTTATTTCTTGAAATGACCAATTTCCTGTATTTTTTTTTTCATTTGATTCCGAATATATTTATGTAGTATTTAGAACTCATGGTCGCTGAAAGAACATTTTAAAAGTAGATCTAGCACCTATATGTACAGTTTTGAACCCAAGGTGGCACACACTATTCCGACAGAAGTATGCTCCTTGATAAGGATATGAAATAAAATTCAAAACACATGTAACAATGAAAGTAAAAAAGATGTAGTACAAGCATTAAACAAAAAACAAATGTGGTACAGCAAGCTCAATATACGAGAAAGCAGCAATGGAGAAGGTATGATCATCGGATATATGATGCTATGTCCTAGGTAAAAGTGTAATGTTCTCCAAAGAGTGCAGATGCCCATCAAGATGTTAAGTTTGGCGAAAGTCAGATATGTAAGGTGACCTGTGTAAAAGGTGAGGGTTGATGTAATAGGTTTTTAAAATTTTAGCATGTGTGAAAGTATTTGCTGTATACTTTTTTTTTTTCTTTTCTTTTAATGAAAGGCCACAAAATAAACCACCTTGAGATGTTGACCGCATGCACTGATTTTACAGCATGCTGCTGCACCCACCACACAACGAACCCACCCGTAGGACCCGTGTGCTGCCGTGCAACGGGTGACACCTCAGCACCACCCTGAAATAGTGTGAGGTGTGGTGTTTTTTTTCCAGTGGCTGGAGAGCCAATCCTGCCACCAACACCCAAGTTTTCATTTTAAGTTGGAGGACCTGCTTGCGGGGCTGGATGCAGATCAACATCCTATGCTTGAGATTACTTTTCATTTTTGGCAACTACTATTGCTGGATTTATCTGGGTTAGATAACCTGTTTATAATATGTATTTAAATTATGATTGTTTATGTACAGTGGTGTGAAAAACTTAGCCCCCTTCCTGATTTCTTATTCTTTTGCATGTTTGTCACACAAAATGTTTCTGATCATCAAACACATTTAACCATTAGTCAAATATAACACAAGTAAACACAAAATGCAGTTTTTAAATGATGGTTTTTATTATTTAGGGAGAAAAAAAATCCAAACCTACATGGCCTTGTGTGAAAAAGTAATTGCCCCCTTGTTAAAAAAATAACCTAACTGTGGTGTATTACACCTAAGTTCAATTTCCGTAGCCACCCCCAGGCCTGATTACTGCCACACCTGTTTCAATCAAGAAATCACTTAAATAGGAGCTGCCTGACACAGAGAAGTAGACCAAAAGCACCTCAAAAGCTAGACATCATGCCAAGATCCAAAGAAATTCAGGAACAAATGAAGTAATTGAGATCTATTAGTCTGGCAAAGGTTATAAAGCCATTTCTAAAGCTTTGGGACTCCAGCGAACCACAGTGAGAGCCATTATCACAAATGGCAAAAACATGGAACAGTGGTGAAACTTCCCAGGAGAGGCCAAACGATCAAAATTACCTCAAGAGCGCAGAGACGACTCATCCGAGAGGTCACAAAAGACCCCAGGACAATGTCTAAAGAACTGCAGGCCTCACTTGCCTCAATTAAGGTCAGTGTTCACGACTCCACCATAAAGAGACTGGGCAAAAACGGCCTGCATGGCAGATTTCCAAGACGCAAACCACTGTTAAGCACAAAGAACATTAGGGCTCGTCTCAATTTTTCTAAGAAACATTTCAATGATTGCCAAGACTTTTGGGAAAATACCTTGTCGACTGATGAGACAAAAGTTGAACTTTTTGGAAGGCAAATGACCCGTTACATCTGGCGTAAAAGGAACACAGCATTTCAGAAAAAGAACATCATACCAACAGTAAAATATGGTGGTGGTAGTGTGATGGTCTGGGGTTGTTTTGCTGCTTCAGGACCTGGAAGGCTTGCTGTGATAGATGGAACCATGAATTCTATTGTCTACCAAAAAATCCTGAAGGAGAATGTCCGGCCATCTGTTCGTCAACTCAAGCTGAAGCGATCTTGGGTGCTGCAACAGGACAATGACCCAAAACACACCAGCAAATCCACCTCTGAATGGCTGAAGAAAAACAAAATGAAGACTTTGGAGTGGCCTAGTCAAAGTCCTGACCTGAATCCAATTGAGATGCTATGGCATGACCTTAAAAAGGCGGTTCATGCTAGAAAACCCTCAAATAAAGCTGAATTGCAACAATTCTGCAAAGATGAGTGGGCCAAAATTCCTCCAGAGTGCAAGTTATCGCAATCGCTTGATTGCAGTTATTGCTGCTAAGGGTGGCCCAACCAGTTATTAGGTTCAGGGGGCAATTACTTTTTCACACAGGGCCATGTAGGTTTGGATTTTTTTTTTCTCCCTAAATAATGAAAACCATCATTTAAAAACTGCATTTTGTGTTTACTTGTGTTATGTTTGACTAATGGTTAAATGTGTTTGATGATCAGAATAAGAAATCATGAAGGGGGCAAATTGTTTTTCACACCACTGTATGTTTGGAGTTCTCTAAATATTGCATAAACAAAATTGTCCATACAGATTAGTTGAGTCTTCTTTGTAAAAGAATAATCTCTACTCTGTATGGTCTACCTGATTGGGTTAATGATTGTTTGAAAATTAAAAAGACCTTTGTATTGTTAACCTAATACTTTTCACTTCAGCCAAGTGCATTATGTCTTTCAAAACTTTCTTTTAAAATGAAGCACTCGTTTGAGTAATGTGATATTTTACCAGAAGAAAAGTAATAGGATTACCAGATTTTTCTGCTAACTTCAAAAGTGACAACGCTAATGAGTACTGGCAATTAAATTAAATACATTTGTAGTAGCTTTGTAGTCTTGTCATTCGTAATATAGGCCTTTTATTATCAAACTACCTTTTAGAAAATCCCTACCTGCTGTTGTGAGTTGTATATAACTATAGCCTGTCCAGCTGAAGTCTTTGTAATGTTGCTTCACTTTTACTGAAGAACTCTGCAAGAATGGTAGTGTCTTAATTAAAACCAATAACTGATTTGTTTACCATGAAGTTAAAAACAAAATTTTAAAACCTAGTAATTCTCTGTTTTTGTAGTAATGTGATGTGTAATTAAAAAAAAAAAAAAAATTAAATAAATAATAATACCAGATTTACAAAGTACCTCTCATTGTGAATGTTGCAGCTAGGCATTTTGAAAACCCTACCCTAATACAATAGATGTGGATCACATATGTTTATACATTACAGAGTAATAGAAGTGTAGTACCAATTGCATGCATCTGTCCATTATCCAACCCGGTATATCAGAACTACAGGGTCACGGGGGGGGGGTCTGCAGGAGCCAATCCCAGCCAACACAGGATGCAAGGCAGGAAACAAACCCCCGCGGAGGGCGCCAGCCCACCATAGGACACCCACACACCAAGCACACACTAGGGACAATTTAGGATCGGCAGTGCACCTAACCTGCATGTCTTTGGACTGTGGGAGGAAGCCGGAGCACCCAGAGGAAACCCACGCAGACACTGAGAGAACATGCAAACTTACGCACAGGGAGCACACAAGAAGCGAACCCAGGTCTCTTTACTGAGAGGCAGCAGCGCTGCCACCGTGCTGCCCTCCTAACTACAGTACAGGCTCACAGGGGTGTGCTGGAGCCAGTCCCAGCCAACACAGGGTGAAAGGCAGGAAATAAACCCCAGGCAGGGCGCCAGCCCACCATAGGGCACACACACACACACCCCCACCCACGCATCAAGTGCACACACACTAGGGACAATTTAGGATTCGCCTTACCTGCATGTCTTTGGACTGTCGGAGGAAACCAGAGCACCTGGAGGAAACCCCTGCAGACACTGGGAGAACATGCAAACTACACGCAGGGAGGACCTGGGAAGCGAACCCGGGTCTCTTAACTGTGAGGCAGCAGTGCGACCACTGCGCCACCATGCCGCCCCATACAATTTACAAGGAATATTAAATCTCTGAATTGAGTCTTAAAATTTCAAGGCATAAAATCGGAATGAACTTCTGAATCTTAAAATTACCTAGAAGATTTAGCATTATTCTGGTATATTTAAAATGGAAAAAAGAAAGCAAACAGATTTTTAGATGGCAGTTCTTGGGCACAATGTGAATATTATGACCAATGGTGCCTAATGAATTTAAACTAGGAAGTGTGTCCCTTACTGTACAAGCTGCAAAGGTGAAATGGCATGCCAAGTGCTGTGTAGCAAAACTTAAGAATAGTGAGAAGGCCAACTTGTTACCTTGAGTTATATTAAAGGTTTATATGAAATAGGCAACATAATGGGTATACTATGGGTTTGGGATTTATAACTGTCTTTTAAATATATGTATCTGTTGTCTACCTTTCTCACTCTGCATCTTGGAATTGGTACATGAGGAACAAAACAGTTTTGTTCTTTCAAGGAAATGCACCAAGGGTATTAAAAAAAAAAATAATTTGTAGAAATAAAATCTTCACTTAGGACAAGATGCACATGGACACACATAATGCAGTCATTGTTTAAACTAAAAAAAAGGCCTAAATGGATCATGGAATTAAGCTTTTTTATGCAAACAGTTTAGGTTTGTTAAATGAAATGATTTTTCCCCCCTCATAACTGCTTTCTATTTGTAACTCAGGGCAGAGCTAGCATCTGTAACTTCATCTTTACAGCATCTTTCACATTCTTGTCGATTCACAATTGATAATCCTACTGTTTCTCATTAAATGCTTTACACTCTGGTCATTCAATGCTTAAAGTACCAAACATGCAAGTGATTTCTTGGAACAAAACACAAGGACTGACTTTTAAGAAAATCTATGGTATTTTTAGTAGTTCTAAAGTAGGATAGCACTTAATGGAAAAATACAAGCAAGTTCAAGAGAGCTCAAGTAATGTTGTTTACACAGGTGATACATGATAATCTAAAACTGTTATTCAAACTATTTGTAACATTATTCTGTATGTGTGTGAAACAAACTACCCAGTGTCTATGTAATGCACATTTCAAAAAGAATATTTTTGAAAGAACTGATTACAGTGAAAGCCGAGTATAAGGAATCTGAATGAAACATTTTTTAACTCTTGTCAGTTCTTGCTGCACTACTTGTGGTTTGTAATTTACAAGTGAAGGTTTTAATGGTTACTCAATTTTAACTAATAAAAACAATCTGTATTTTGAAACCAAGCTGCACCTATGATTTGAGCATGTAAGCTTATCAAAGTTTGTTGCATTTTGTATTTCATGCTGGAATTGGACAGGTAATTGCTAATACTGCTATAATTGACAAAAGATGCTAAAAGAAAGCTAGTTTAGCGGTGTTCAAACAAGGAATCTGATGGTATTGGGTTTTGGTCCTTTGTAATATGCATGTAATGTCATTCAAGGAAGATCTTTATAAAGAGTGATGTAGAAATCTGACTGATTTTTATTTAATGAAAGAGTGACTGTGCCTCCAGTTCTGGGATGGAGAAGTGGTTTATGATCTTTATTTTTTTCCTAGATAATGGCATTCTTTTGGACTGTATCTGTGATGCAAGGTTGAGATGTCTTTATTTACTAAATTTTATAGAAGTACATTATGCAGTTTCTCTGTAATATCAGGTGCCACGGTGTTGCAATTTGCTATATATTTCTTAGTCATAATATTGGTTAAAATATTGTAGTTAATATTGTAAACTGCAGTGTGTTGCAAACCAAGACATTTCTACTCATGCTTAACAAATACAACATAGCTGAATCTTTCTAGCTGTAGATGTTAGCTTTTGTTTGTCTTGAATATTTACATGAAATTTTGTGCGGGTAGTATATCAAGTGTTTCTTCTACATACTGTATGTTGCCTTAAAGTTTGCCTTCTTATTAACTTTTTGTGCCTTTTATTACATAACTCATTTATGTCTCTTTCCTTGAAGAATATAATGTATATTTTAATGTATAAAGAAAATAGGTTCAGCATTTATGGGATTTCCTCAGCACAAAGTAAATACATGATTTATTTTGTAGAAAGTTTGTGCTTTTGTCTTAATCAAAATTCTTTTATTTATATATATTAATATATATAAACTGCATGCATTATTAGAAAGTTGAATGAAGGAGTTACAAAGGTGATTATATGTAGTAAATGCAGCTTAAAATACCTGGTGATATATAACAATGCTCATGTGAATTTGAAAAGTATGAAAGTAATTTTTTGTGTTTAGTCATTTTAACTGTTTTCATAGTGCAAGTTATGAATAATAATAGCCAAAATATACAAGTCTGTTAGTTGCAGTATTTGTTCAGCATCCACACACACATACACTGGGACCAATGGAGCATGCCTGGTTAAGCTGGTATGAATGTCTCTAGGATGGTGGAATAAAGCCATGGCTTCCATAGAATAGTCCATATAGATATAAACAGGTCATTAAATTCGAAATCAAGATTCTGTATTTGAGTTGTGGTGGAAATTTAACATCTTTTATTATTAAAAGAAACATCCTGTAACAGGACAAATCAGTAATCCGACAGGTGAAAAGCTGTTCATTGCATCTTTTAATTACTTCTCAGCAAAATACCTTGGAGGGAGCATTCTTCAAAAGCAACCTGTTACAGCATGGCCAGAATGATTAGAGAAACAAAGAATAGAAGTTAATTTTATAAACTGTTGAATTTTACATAGTGTCAGTCAATGCATACATTTTACTCTTGTTGGCATGTTGGTTTACACCCAATGACTTATATAAAATAAGTCTGTTCTGGTTCTTTATACCCTTGAGTTGAGCCACCACCCTTGACATTTCTGTGCATATAACAACTGTCCATTCTTTTTGTTTATTGGACATCTGCTGATTTCTTAGTCATCTTTCAGTACATTTTGTTGTTTACTTGACCTTTATCTGGTTTTCGACATTTATTAAACCTTTATGCTATTTCTTTAAGATGAATGCTATATTACCTTAAAATTATCCTTCCAGAGAGTGAATGATAAATTAATCATAACCCACTATATTTTAGGTTAAGTATACAAGTCTAGAAATACTCATTCATAATTTAATAATTTTTTTTATATCTTTTTGTCAAGATTATCAACTGATTTTTTTATTTAGTCCCTGTGGCAAATTGTTTTTATGTTGTGTGATTTAGTAAAATAGAGATGGAAGGTTCTGATGCTTAAATTTGCTGTTTAAGTACAGAAATTGGTAGATGGCACAGAAAGAGGCTAGGTAGGTTCTTTACAAAGTCTGAAAAGAATAACCAAGACCTAGAATCTTTACCTGGATTGTGTAAAGACTAGAAATGTATTCACTCTTGCACTGCTTGTTTGCCACAGCTGAACATATCTACACTTAAAAATCTAACAATATTAGAACTTTAATACTTATTTTAAAATTCTTAAACTTATTTTTATTCATTTGTAAATTAATGAAGTGCATTTTGTCTTGTAAAGTATGGTACACAATAATAAACAGAAGACTAAGCAACTGAAGAAATATATTCTAAGATGTGATAAAGAAGTAGGGGGGAAGAGTAATAAGGAAATTAAACAGAGTTTCTATGTGTAAAATCCAAGCCATTTGCCTTTCAGAAATGTAATAGTTATAAAACTGTTGTTGCCAGCTCAATTAACCATCATAAGGTTTATTTCGGACTTAAAGAAAATGTGTACTTCGTAGATGTGTCAAAGTTGGAGTCATTTTACCACTATGAAATAGGTCTTGTTTGGGGAAAGCCAGAAGGCACTTCCTATTAGGAGAACCTCTTGATGAAGTGTTATGGTTTATGCAAATACATAACTTGAGAGAATGGCAAATTTGACATGTTTGAGTAAATCATGCTTTCCATAGTTTACTTTATCATATTATGAAATGTGTCAAAAACTATAAAACTAAACTGAAGATGGATCTTACAAAGGGAAAATGTATTTTACAAAATTGTAACTCAACATAGTCCACATCAGAATGGCTAGAAAAATTAGAAATTTAGAAATGGGAATGGCCCAGTCAGAGCCTGAATCTGAAGTCTTGATGTGGCAGTTACCGAGTTGATGTGCTTGTGCAGTAAGGCAGGGGCAGACCAAGAGAATATTTGGAAGTATTTTCTGTTGTCCGTCCTAGACCAAAAAAAATTGAATGTAGGCAACCCAACAGACTTTCTAGGTGGTTGATCGTTTCTTTAGGGAGAGAAAGTTAGGTCAAGGATTTCTAGCAAAAGGACCCAAGATCAAGTGCTTGAAAAGTTGCTGCTGACCCTGAAAATAAATTCTAGGACATTGCTGAAAGTAAGCTTGAGAGGTATAAATTCTCTTCATGCTAGTGGCATTTGATGGATGTAGTAAAAAGGTTGGGTAATAAAAGATGAATATGAGTGTTTTTGATGGTACTTAGGAGTTAAGCAAACAAAGTCTGTGATTAGCTTGGCCAAAATGACAGCTAGGTTTTTTTTTTTATATATCTTTTGTTTTTTCTTTGACACTTTCAAGGTGTGTGTGTTTTTTTTTTTTTTAAGAATACATTTTTTTGTTTTTGTAAAATGAGGCAAATGTTATACTTGCTGGTCCCCAACCCCTTCTTCCATTACAGAGGACTGCACTGGTTTATGAATCCCAGTAAGTTAATTTCCATAGTTTTTATAAAAGAGAATTTGATAATTGGACTTATTTTTTGTTTCTGTTGCTTTTAAAATAACTGGCTTCAATAAATGGACAGAGACTGACTAAGTGAATAAATGGGTCAGCCTTTTATGATGTATCTACCATTAACCTTTTGTAAAATATGCACTCTGCTAATAATTCAGGAAGGCAGCTAATGGTAATTTGTGTTGAAAGGAGATTCAGTACTTTATTTTCATAACTACATTAAACATTTTAAGTGCATGTTTGCAAAGTTTTTTTTTTTCCCACTCCTAGAGAAGTACACAATAAGACCAGAGTTTTGTGAAGCTTGAGAGTACTTGATTAGAAGCAAAGCACCATGGGGACAAAAGGGAAACTTAATGAAGGTTATGTTTAAATCATTTTAAATGTGAATTAAATATCTTGATTGCATTGACATACATTATTTTAGTCCTATACCAGTGTTTATAATTACATTTCATGTGTCTGATATTTTACAAACAATCATTTTTTTCTATGTGTTAATCTTCACTAGATTATGTCAGATATATTTAAGAGGCAGTCCCCACCCCCATCATATGCACTCAGAAACTCAAAGCGTAGCTTATTTAAATAGAAATCCGTATTATACTTTAAGATAAATGTTTTGAATCAGCTTAAGTAATATGTTATCAATTCTTGGTGATTTTTTTTATTCTCAAAATAGAGACAGCTTTATTTTAAGGTATGTTTTCCTATCATGGGGAAAAGGTTATGTATGGACAGTGTTTAATTTTGAAGTTCTAGTTGAACAGTGGTTACCTATGCTGTCTTACATCTCCAGGAAACTGAGTTCTGATTCTGGCCTGGTCATTATCATTTTGAATATCAAATGTTCTTGCATCTTCGCAGATATTTCTTTGGTTGCACTGTTTGTTTTTTTTTTTCTCCTTCATCTCAAATATGTACAAGTTAATTGTACATAAGTAAATGTGGGTGTTTGCATGAGTGTATATTGCAGTATACTGCTGCTCTGTCCACAGTTGGATCTTGATTTTGAACTATTATTGCCATTGTTCGGCAGTGCTCCCTAATAACAATAAATTAGTTTAGGCAGGTGTGATAATGTATGACTGGGGGAGTGATATGCAATTAGATGTACAGTTACAGGATGTCGCCATAAGTTGCTCTAGATATTTTAGGTTTAAAATAGTTTAATTAATAATATTTGTATTTGTCACACCCATGTTAGTACACAATTTGAGTGTTGTTTATACAGTTCTTTTTTAAATAGTAAAATGTTCAGAAGGCTGAACAACCATGGCAAATTTGAAGATGGATAATCGAAACCAAGCATGCGCTGCTTAACCAGGCTTTGCTGCGTCAGCTGGTTTTAGAATTTTTTTTGAGGTTTTAAAGGGGTTTGAGCTGTTTGGATCTCCACAAGCCTGGCTACCATACTAGACACTTAAAGTCTCTTCAGCATAACCACATTATCTTGCTCTAGCTGCAAGACTTTTGTTCTTCTGGCAAGTCCACCCTTTTTGACTCATGATATTTTATAATATCAGAACCTATTCTTATAGTGTAAGCTGTTTATTATAACAGGATTAAGGGAGTGCAGTTTTCAAATGTTTGTACATATTAAAAATGATTTAATAAATATCAAGTCAACCAACTAAGAACAGTGTTTGACATTCCAGCTACGTTATCAAGTCTGTGTAGTGCAGTGTTTCTCAAACTCGGTCCTGGTGGTCCCCTGTGGCTGCAGGTTTTTGTTCCAACCAGATTCTTAATCAGTGACAACACCTGATAGCACTGATCTCATTTAATTAGCTGGTATTTTTTTTTCTTTTATTCAACATTCAGAAAAGCAAAGGAGCATGATATTTACATTTATAAGACATTTATAAATATTTCTTCTTTTGCTATAGATTTAAATGCTTAACTCTTTTTTGTTGATTTCGTTATACTTTGCCCTTTCTCTGTGCAATTTTCCCCCTTCATTGTATCTTAATAATAACAACTTAAAACGAGCAGAGCAGACACCCAGGGAAACAACACTGAATTATCAACTACTTAAGCGTCAGACCCACTAATTAGTAAATAATGGATTCATTAAACAATTAGAACACCTTGAAAAGTAGAATGAAAATCAAGATGAAAATACTGTTAAAAGGGAAAAAAATACATTATTCCTATATAACTGCTTGGTACATTTTAATATATATTTTTTTTTTTTAGCAAACTTAGTTTTTTAATTAATATATTGTTCCCTAGACACACAACTTGGGAAATATCAGTTCACTTAATTAGCCCAGGAGTTAAATTAAAAACAGAAGCTGGCTGGAACAAAAACCTGCAGTGACAGGGGGTCCCCAGAACCGACGTTGAGAACCCCTGGTGTAGTAGAATGGCATTATCAGTAGTGTTGGAAGATGTCACTGCCATGATACTTTTAAATTATAATAAATGTATCTGTGTTTAGAGGATAAGACTATCATTTCAAGCTCAAATAATGACATTTCTGTTCCATGGGATGAAATGTCAAACTGGCATTTTTCATAAAGGCCTGGATATTTCTTTAAAATAACACTTTTTTTTTATTCTTTTAAAAACTTGTGAGATTTTAATATTGTAAAATGTGAGGAAAAATCTATTTGAAATTAGTCTTTTTAAAATTAATAGTAACATTTGGGTTGAAGTCTTAAAGTAGCTGAAAAAATGACATCTGTGTTACAATGACCCACTCAACCTTAGAAAAAAGTGGTGGTAGTTTAGTGTCAATAATATTTTTTGGTCATGCTTTATTAATTTCTGCTTCTATTTCTTGTCTTAACAACACTGTCATACTAAACTACAGCAGCAAATAACAAACATATAGACCTGGTATTTGAAGTGTTGACCAATACCCACTACAGACGCTCAGTTTAACAGTTTTTTTTTTATAAATGGCATCTGCCTGTTGGCTTATACGGTATTTCACTGAATAAAAAAATAACAAAGTACAGTAGAATCTATTATGTGTTGGTTGACCCCTGAGGTTAGACATCCTTAATTTTAGGATTATGTGTGACTATACAACTGAAGCAGAGTGTATGTACTTTTTCATGGGAAGGTATTCACTCTGTCACATTTGCTACTTTTCCAATACTAAATCCAGTATATACTGTAGTTTAACAATCCATATTTTTAGCCTGTGGCTATATATTATCAGCTGTTTTTTTTTTTTTTTTTAAAAACCTCTGGACTGTTTAGAGTTTATAGCCAAGTACATTGTTATGCATTTAAATCATTTTGTTTTAAGCCACTTGCTTTGAATAGTGATCTTGAGTGCTTTTCATAAGTGTCCTCCTTAAAAGGCACATTTTAAAATAAAAATGAAATTGATGAAAAAAATGCTGTAAATGGATTGAAAATGTTTGAAAGTCCACTTTTTTAGTATTAATTTTATGTGTTAAGAAAAATCATTGTTCTCGCATTACTCAAGACCTTCTGTTCTGTTGCTTTTATGTAACATCCTGTATTCTGCTTTCACATAAATATTCTGTATCAGTTAATGAGTAAAACTATGTTAAGTACTCAAACTATGTTCTTTCTTTTAACAGAATGTAATGACCCTTTTCAGTTACTATGGTTATATGATATCTAATAGAGGAATAAACATTCTGTCCTGTATAATAGGGGAGGGAAATGTGTTGAGCGGAGAGATTTATTAAAAAAAAAAAGTGTTTGTGAAATACTCTGAACGTACTATTTATTAACATAAAAACACTGAAAGATCCATGCTTTATCACAATAAAGTACAATATAATGTCTATTATATTTCAAGTTGTTTTTAAGTAGCTGTGATTAAGGGACAATTTAACAAAGACTAGGCCATGTATCTGCCATCAGTCAATGAAATAAGTAAATAAAAAACCACACTACTGGGGAAAAAAAGTATAAAATATATCCACTGTAACTTTACAGTTGGAAAATGACTCACAAGTTTGGAAAACTGGTGTTTTGTGAATGAGTGATTGATCACTTGAAGGAAAACAAATACTCAAAAAAAAAAAAAAGATACCTGTGATTCTGGTGTTTTGCAATGAGTGCTGAGTTTCTAGTCATTAAGTTGTTACCTGACCAAAAAAAATCTTGGTTCAATACAGTGTTGCATACTGCATGGCTGTTTCAAAAGGTTTGATTATCACAAGGTTAGAGAACGTTACACTGATTGTACTGCATTAATTTTCATATAATTTTAAAATGTTCATGGTGAGCACACTGAGCATTTTGATTTTAAAAAAAAAACACAAAAAAAAAAGTTAGTTTTTAGGATTTTTTTTTGTATGTATTGTATAGTAATAAAGAATATACAATAACAATGACAAAATAACGCACGTTTTTACAGATTTGATTATAGTTTTGTTAGGCTGTGGGATTTAAACAAGTTCTGACTCCTAAGCCAAGATATTTTATGTATCATAATTTTCTGGTTTTAACCAAGTTAAAACTAGAATTGTTTCAAATTAAAAGTGCATATCAGATATAAATATACAACTGTACCAGACAAAAAGTGACAACAATATGTAAAAATGTGATTGCAGTAAAAGCTGTTTTGGTATTTTGGTCAGAATCAGAATTCCTCGATTTCTTTTATTAATGTGACTTTTAGGAATAAAAATGTAATGGATTTGTCATTGGTTAGGTCTTCTGTTTGTGGTAGATTGGTTGGGTATGTAATTTGCTGGATTATTATTATTATTTTTTTTTTTTCTGACCTATTTCTTTGTGCTTGACTAAATGGAGTCCATAGGCTTTTCCTCAGTTCTTAACTGCCTCCTTGTTCTCTGCTTTAAAGAGGGGAATGGTCCTAATTTTGCAGCAGGATTCACTGCATAACATCTTGACCCTGCTGGCCTGCTGCATTGTGATTGCAGCACACCTATAGTTTTAAAAGCAGTCAGGCATGCAGCACACAACATAATGTGAAAAAGATAATGTACAAACATACTTACTATCTAAATATCTGTATTCTAGATAGTAAGACTTGCTTTCAGATCTCATTTAATGAATGCAGATACCTACATATAACACGGCATCAAGAAACTACAAAGAGTGGGGTTGTACTGTGGAAAAAGTAATGCATTTGTGTTTTTAAGGTACTTGGAAATTATTTTGTGTGATTAGTTTTTAAAATATATTAAACATAAGGAGACAACAAAGCAACAGATCATAAGCAGTAAACTAGTCTGTCTTATACTATGACTAGCTGTGTTACCCAGCTTCACCTGGTAAATCTTTTAAGATGGTAGGTTTCAATTATACTGTCATTAGTTAATTGGGTGTATTGGAGGTATTGTGTAACTAATACTTTTCTGTATATGGTATTTGTAGAATTTTACCAATGGCCAATTTTATTGGTAGGCAGTGTGATGTAGTGGTTATGGATTTGGACCTAGGACTCGTGGTTGCAGGTTCAAGTCCTGCCTACTGACACTGACCATAAGCAAGTCACCTCATCTGCCTGTGTTCCAACTCGAAAAACAAAAATGAAACCAATTTTAAATTAAATGTAAGCTGGCATGGATAAAGGTGTCAGTCAAATAAGCAATAATAATGTGAAATTTGAATATATAGTATTATCATTATTAGATGTTTGATTTTTCATTTCTTTGTGGCATTCACTCAAGTATTTTTCATGGGTTTCATCAATTGTATGTAGTTCCCCTTTAAAGTCTGCAGATGTAAATGTATATGTTAACAATATTGTATAGCTGGTGGCCCTGGATAAAGTAAGCAGACTCGCATGTAAATGTAAACCATTTCAGAGGTCAGGGTGGGGGTCTCCTTTCAAAGTCTGTATATAACACTGTATATTACAATGAATAAGGCCATGGAGTACCTGTTAAGTTTAAACTGATGCCATCTGTCCAGAAGCGTTTCTGGAATTTGCAAGTATCGCATTTTTAACCCCTGTTGTGTATGGTCTTACATGTATATAAAATTTTAGAACAGAGGTGGTGGTGGAGTCTGCTTGAAATTTTGTGCATGTTCAGAAAAAGGTGTAATGTTGATCAGGGGCTGTATTGCATACATAAAGACAAGGAGCTTGAGACTTTGTAGCTCCAACACCTGTCTGAATGCCACTGCATTGGTAGAAACTTGTCTCGCCACTTCTGCTCTACACCTTTCTCCCTCACTGGAGCTTTATAGTATGCTTGCTACCCATTGAGCTTCATGTCTTTCTTGAGCTTTCCTTCCATTTCACATTTCGCTCTACATGCCAAACATGTTAGTGTCTCCTGTCACGTGCAGAACACTGCCACTTCTTCATATGTTCATCCAGGGTGCCATAATTTGGGGTGTCAGAATTTTTGGAGGGGCCTTCAAAAAACTAGAACATAGATAAAAAAATCTTATTGTGTAAACTGATAAAACTATTAGCCAGTTATTGAAGTTGCATTTAAAATAATTTTTTTTTTTACAATTTTAAAAGGTCATGATTTTTCTTTTTTTGAGAAAAGCAGCAATCCAGGACGTCTCTCTGTTGCATTTCCACCCTCTCTTTCAGCCAGAATGGTTCAGACCGGTCCTCCTGAATTATAGAGTAGTAAAATCCGTGGACATGCTGTTAGCCAACGTTGCATGTGGTGTTGTTTTTGCTCAGATTGAAACATTGAAGCCAAATTCTAAAAAAGAGAGGCAAGAAAAGCTTGAATGAGTAAAGTGAGGGTGAGAGTTGGTCACTCAGTTTTTCCTAAGGAAATGTCATTTTAATGTTGGTCCATTCTCCATACGATGTGCTAATGATCCAGGTTACAGGATCGTTCAATGTAACCCAACAACCAAAAGATCAAAAACGTCCAAATTAAATAAGCTGTGCATGTATGTGCTCATCAACTAATCCACAAGTAACGTGCTGTATCGCAGTAAATAGAAAACAACACATGTTAGTTATTAATGATTTTAATACTAGACATCTGCTAAACACTCACTTTGCAGAGTTTAAGCTACATATTTTAGTAGTTTTGAGAGTTAACTTCAAATTAAATGGATCAAGTAGATTTTCTTACATAATGAGTCAATTTGGACATGCATACAGTGCATCCGGAAAGTATTCACAGCGCATCACTTTTTCCACATTTTGTTATGTTACAGCCTTATTCCAAAATGGATTGAATTATTTTTTTTCCTCAGAATTCTACACACAACACCCCATAATGACAACGTGAAAAAAGTTTGAGGTTTTTGCAAATTTATTAAAAATAAAAAAACTAAGAAATCACTTGTACATAAGTATTTATAGCCTTTGCTCAATACTTTGTCGATACACCTTTGGCAGCAATTACAGCCTCAAGTCTTTTCGAATATGATGCCACAAGCTTGGCACACCTATCCTTGGCCAGTTTCGCCCATTCCTCTTTGCAGCACCTCTCAAGCTCCATCAGGTTGGATGGGAAACGTCGGTGCACAGCCATTTTAAGATCTCTCCAGAGATGTTCAATCGGATTCAAGTCTGGGCTCTGGCTGGGCCACTCAAGGACATTCACAGAGTTGTCCTGAAGCCACTCCTTTGATATCTTGGCTGTGTGCTTAGGGTCGTTGTCCTGCTGAAAGATGAACCGTCGCCCCAGTCTGAGGTCAAGAGCACTCTGGAGCAGGTTTTTATCCAGGATGTCTCTATACATTGCTGCAGTCATCTTTCCCTTTATCCTGACTAGTCTCCCAGTTCCTGCCGCTGAAAAACATCCCCACAACATGATGCTGCCACCACCATGCTTCACTGTAGGGATGGTATTGGCCTGGTGATGAGCGGTGCCTGGTTTCCTCCAAACCTGACGCCCTGTCATTCACACCAAAGAGTTCAATCTTTGTCTTATCAGACCAGAGAATTTTGTTTTTCATGGTCTGAGAGTCCTTCAGGTGCCTTTTGGCAAACTCCAGGCGGGCTACCATGTGCCTTTTACTAAGGAGTGGCTTCCGTCTGGCCACTCTACCATACAGGCCTGATTGGTGGATCTCTGCAGAGATGGTTGTCCTTCTGGAAGGTTCTCCTCTCTCTACAGAGGACCTCTGGAGCTCTGACAGAGTGACCATCAGGTTCTTGGTCACCTCCCTGACTAAGGCCCTTCTCCCCCAATCACTCAGTTTAGATGGCCAGCCAACTCTAGGAAGAGTCCTGGTGGTTTCGAACTTCTTCCACTTACGGATGACGGAGGCCACTGTGCTCATTGGGACCTTCAGAGCAACAGAAATTTTTCTGTAACCTTCCCCAGATTTGTGCCTCGAGACAATCCTGTCTCGGAGGTCTACAGACAATTCCTTTGACTTCATGCTTGGTTTGTGCTCTGACATGAACTGTCAACTGTGGGACCTTATATAGACAGGTGTGTGCCTTTCCAAATCATGTCCAATCAACTGAATTTACCACAGGTGGACTCCAGTTAAGCTGCAGAAACATCTCAAGGATGATCAGGAGAAACAGGATGCACCTGAACTCAATTTTGAGCTTCATGGCAAAGGCTGTGAATACTTATGTACATGTGCTTTCTCAATTTTTTTATTTTTAATAAATTTGCAAAAATCTCAAACTTTTTTCATGTTGTCATTATGGGGTGTTGTGTGTAGAATTCTGAGGAAAAAAATGAATTTAATCCATTTTGGAATAAGGCTGTAACATAACAAAAAAAAGTGATGCGCTGTGAATACTTTCCGGATGCACTGTATATTCCAAGAGTAAACTTTAAACAATATGGTGAGTTTTATTTTATTCTTTGGTGTGGCTTTAAATTTAAGAATCTCCCAGGTCCTTTGTCAGATTTTTATGCTGAAACACTAATGGCACCAGAACTTATTTTCACCAAATAAATTGACTATATGGAGTAATAGACTTACTTTTATACAACTTTATATCTGTTTTTAGATGTTTGGATAGATAACAATGTTATTTTAAATTTTGGATTTATTTGGTGGTGTTAACAGTATTTTAGATTACCTTACGTTTTTTCTACTCCTTTTCCTGAATTTAACTTAGTTTTAAATACTATTCTGGTGAACTTGCTATATTTATGTATGATTATCATACTATTGTCCCATGTCTTCCATACCTACTTTTTGGCACTTTAAATGTTTTAGAGCAAAAATGTAGAAGTACATCTATTAGGATTCATATGTCTTTATTTAACTAGATTCATCCAAGATTGTAGAGTTAATTGCTATTATTTTATTGCCATTATTAGAGATACAATTAATGGCAGAAAGATTTAATTGCTAAGAATTACCCTCTGTTAACAAAAGGTTGTGAAAACCGATGTAAAATTTTTCATAAAATGTACTGTTAAGTGTTTGCAGACATAGATATTGTTCATTTTGTCATTGACAATAAGATGTTCAACACCTTTTTTTTTTCTTTTTCTAAATGGCCGGTCTCCATAAATCTATGGAAAGAAAAGTCTACATGGATTGCTTAGATTTTTTTAATTAAGTGTATTTTCTGAGAATAATTCTATTAATTATGCCACTTTATTTCTGATTATTATTTTTTTTTTAATATTTGTGAAATTGTTAATTCAGAAGTGAAATGAATGAGATGTAGTTCCTTATTTAACCTTTTCCTTGCTGGATGTTTGTTATATGTGAAGTCTTTTGAGTTTAAGAGCTACAAAGCTTTTAGGCTGGTTAAAGCTTTATGATCTGTTACTGCAAAATTTCTACCCTTATGAGAGTATTATTATTGATGTCTTTTAGTTTTTTTTTTTTCTTTTACTTTATTGTACTTTAATGTATTTGTATTATAAATTTTAAATTTTCTTTGTATAATATTGTTTGTAAAACTTTATGTAAATGTATAAAAAAGTACAAAATTTAAGTTGCTTTGGAAAAGTCTTCCAAATAAACATTTATATAATTAGGACTAACCATGTTCACATCATTATAATGCAACTTTTAGTATATTCATTTACTTCATTTTGGAGACACAAATACAGGCATCGTCTTATTCAGTTGAGTCACGGTGCCTTGCTTTATATATAACATGGTTAAATGGAGCAAAAAGTTACTTGGCTGTGGAAAAAAATGAGTACATTTAGCTTGTTTAAGCAAATCTGGGTGATTATTCTCTGGGCTTCATATCTGCATTACAGGCAGTAATGTGCACTCTTTTTAATTGAAATTATTACAAGCAAGTAACATTCCATACAATAAAGTCAAACTTGGCAAAACTAAATTCAGTTTGACCCCAAACGACAAACCGAGGAAGGCCAACAACCAGAGTAAAACTTTTAAGAGTAGAAAAGAAGGAAAAGAAACCTTTTCCCCAATAAAAATGCTTATTCTAAAATGTTACTGATTAGATCCTGCCAAGTTTTGAACAGATCTTCTATATGAGAATTTTTTTTCAAATTTTTTTTTTGATATATTATGAAAATGCCGTCTGAGTCTTAAAGACTGATCAGTATTTCTTCTGGAATAGAAATAAGTGGGAGGTGAGGAAAATTGTGCAGATTTTGTTTAGCAGAGTTTCTAATTTGGAAGTAGAGGAAAAATTGTGTTAAAAGGAAGCTAAATTTGGAGTGTTAATTGTTTGTGGGATGTTTATACAAATCTCTAAATGATTTAATCGCAGATGTTTTCTAAAAGTTAAAAACAGTATAGGTTTGAGAGGGTGGAAAAAGGTGGTTATCATGTGTAGGTGCCACAGATAAAACCTTCTCTGTCTTGAAGGGCTTCCTACATTGGTTCCATAATCTGAGTGAATGAAAGACAGTTGAGTTCTTTGTATATTGATGGTAACTTGTATTTACTGGGGTACAAAGCAAGGAATATAAAAAGGAGTTTATTACTATTGCTGACCAAGCTTGTGTGTGTGTTTATCTTTTTGTGTCAATGTCCAGGTTTTTATAGCTTGTATATTTGACACCCAGTAATAAAACTGAAAGTTAGCTAGAGCCGTGCCACCTTCTGCTTTAGGTTGTTGTAGAGTACCCTTTCGATGCGTGGATATTTCGAATTCCAAATAAATGAGGTGGTGATTAAAAAAAAAAATAATTTTTTAAGAAATTGGATTCAGTGCATATGGGGATGTTTTGAAAAAGAAGCTTATGAAGGATATTAATCTTGACAGTATTCATTTAACCTGCTAAAGTGAGATGGAGGGTAGACCATCTATTTGCATCTCCATGCAGACAACAAAATTTTGTTGAAAATAAGCTTTATTTTTCTTTTTGATGTTTACCTCAAGGTATTTAAACTGATCTGCGATAACAGGGAAGGTTTCCAATCTAATGTTGTGTGCTAGAGAATTACACTGGTAAAAGCACACTTTTATTCAAATAAGTTTTGAGTCCAGATATCTTTTGAAATTCTGCTAGTGGTCTGCTTTTGGCCACAGGCACAAAATTTTGTGGGTCTGATATATACAATACTTTATGATCTGCATACAGTATAGTGGTATTTTCTGTTCAAGGCCTTCTCTGATAATCCCCTTTATCTCAGATGCATTTCTAAAGTGAACAGCCAATGGCTCAATGGTAATTGCCAATAGCAGTGGTGACAGGGGTCATCCTTGTCTAGTACCACATTCTAGTTTGAAGTAGTCTGAAATAACAAAATGAAGCTTCTGGACTGGTATACAATAGTTTGATCCATTCACATATGTTTGGGCCAAACCCAAATTTGTACAATGTGGTGAACAGGTAATCCTATTCAACCATATCAAATACTTTTTCTGCATCCAAACATAAGATCTCTGGAGTGTTAAGACTTTTTGGTTGAATATATTACATTAAAATGGTGTTGAAGATTAGAAGCTAAGTGTCTGCCTTTAATAAATCTGATTACATCTTCTGGCATTACCAGAGGAAGCACCTTCTCAGTCATTCTGGCTAGATCTCTTGAAAGTATCTTAACATTGTCATTCAGAAGTGAGATTGGTCTGTATAATGCATATTGTAATAAGTCCTTATTTTTTTTTAGGAAAGACGGTAATTAATGCTAGGAAAAGAGTCTGAGGTAGAATTTTTACATCAACCTTCATAGAAGGACAAGTGTTTGTCTGTCTCTCTGTGTATGTCCAGTTGCTATGTCTCTGCCATCCACCAGAAGGCACATCATAAACATTAGCACTGCTTTTATGAATCCTGTACCAAATGGTATGTAACAGAGACCTAGCAACCAGATGGACACACTGTACTGCAAATGTTAATGCTATGGTCTATGTTAATTGCAGGTAGCACAAATAGTAGAAATCTTCATTGTATCCACATTGAGGAAAATTTGAACAATAAAGAAATAGTGTATTTTTAACTGCATGTTTTCAGAAATGTTTATATAGACCAGGCTTTATGTAAATGATTGTACAAAGTATTTATAATGTTAGGAAAACGTTGCATAAAAATAACTTGTACAATTGGGGGCGCCACTACAAGGTGTAACCCAATTTAGCAATAACATGTGGTTATCAAGCTGCAGGACCCTCTAAGCTCCACTTGCAAGATTAAATGGTGGTGTTGGATATTGAGAGAAGAAAAGCTACTAACAATATTAGTGTACTGGTTACATATAAATGGCCATGTACTGGAAATAGTTTGATACTAGTAGGAGCTCAATCACACAGTCTTAATATAAATGCAGTTTAAGGAGAAACTAAAACGCAGTTATCCCTGTTGTTCTTTCAAGTTTATATCTTAACAGTTGTCAAGTTTCCTATTTCTTTTTTATATAATTTTATTGATTTTATTGAAATCACACAACATTCCATACAAATAGATCAATTTTTACAAAATAGGATCGAAAACAAATCAATCCCCACCCCTGAGAGAGAGCATGGCCAGCAGAGTAAAACTTAAAGCTAGTAAAAATAAGTAAATAGATTAATTAATAAGTGAATAAAGATAAATGGAGAAGAAAAAGAAATGGGGAGAAAATCTGCTTCCTCACTGCTTTAAAAGCTTATTCTAAAATGTTATTGATTAGATCCTGCCAGGTTTTGAAAAAGTTTTGCACAGATCCTCTATCGTTCTTTCAAGTTTATATCTTAGCAGTTGTCAGTTACGTTTCCTATTTCTGGTTAATTTAGGCGCTTTGTCGTTAATTATCTGAACCTGTATTTACTCCGTCAGATTTTCTCAAATACCACAGAAAGAGAAGTAACAAAAGTTAACAGATGTAATACAGTATTCTCAAACATGAGAGTAAAGCGCAACAAAAGAGCCCGGTCACGGACACACATGCATGCAGTCAACTAACAAACGTGGGATCTCTGATGGTGACTGCCTACGGGCCGCCCATATCACCGGTACAGCTTTGATTTAACTCTGCAGAAGAAGCCACTATCAAGTGGATTAAAGAATATGAAGCTTATGAATTGCACCAGGTGCTTCTCAGAGTTCATCGGCAACCACGCCTCGAATAAAAGAATCCGAAAACAAGGACTTCATGACATGTACCCTTTGAACACTGAACTGCCTGTCATTCCCGACTGTGTAATACATTTTCCTGTTCACTGGAAATGTTTAGCTGACGCCCTTATCCTAGGTGATTTGAAAGATTTTTTTTTTTAATATTACACTTGCTTTTGCATATCTTTTAACATCTGGAACAGGAGCAGGTGAAGTGTGTTGCTCGGCGTCTGTCAAATATATAGAAGGTAACTTTCTTGTGTATGGTCAATTAATTGCATTAGTACTTTAGACACTTCATTGCAATGCTTCCTTGTTGAAGGCTCAAGTGATCTCGTACACTTTGGAGCGTAGCCTTCATTACGGAGCCTTTTGATAAATCTAAAAACAACCTGGTTACTTGGGTGCGTGGATCTTGACTCCCATATTTTCCCTGAAGTGAAGAAAGCGTGAATTAGAGAATGTTTAACGTAATCGTAAGCAGAAATATGAATTGCGGGCATGCCGGTTTCTGTTGGGTGGGTTTGATTTGTAATTTTTTTTTTTTTATATATCCTTTACAGTCCCCGTGACATCGCGCGTAGATGGATCAAAGGGCGAAAAGACTTGCTTAACGAGTTTTCATTACGTTTAATCCCGCCACCAAAAGTTTATTTCATAACCAATCTTGATATCAGCTCCTACTAATACAGATACTTGGCTGTACCTTTTTTTATTTTTCCCGATCGCAGGGTCCTCTTAAATGACGATGTTAAAAAAAAAAAAGTTCAGACAAGTAACTCCGAACAGAGAGGGCAGCTAACACTATGTAAAGGCGTGACAATCGTGCGGCTGCACCCACGCCTCCGCGTCAAGACGTTTCTGCTGCCAAAGTTTCTCTCATTTAGTCTTGTCTGTCGGCAGTGAGGCGGCGAGTGCGTGTCCTCCTCTTGGGATCTCGAAGCAGGGGGACATGAAATTACAGGGCACTATTGGACGGCGCACAGCAGATGGGCAATTAAGTTCGTGAAGGAAATCGACGAGGAGTTGTGCACATGAGCCGGGGTTGCGTCTCAGGTTGAAGTGAAGAAATTACGTTTTTGCTGATTAAAAACAGTCGACTTTATATCCTCGTCCCGTGTCTGGCGCCTGGAGTCTGTGCTCGCACTTTATAAATACAGTAAGTTTTTAAGGTTTTCTGTCACATCTGTTTCGGCTTAATTGGAAGTGTGTGCTGGGATTGGGGGGGTAAGGAGTCTGTTTTAATTACTGGCTCAGGGAAGGAAGTTGGTCGTTTCCGAAGAAGTCCAAGCATTACACCCGTCCAGCATACTCCCATCGGCTGTCCTAGCATGCGGGATTCTTTTATTTCTTAAGGGTTACATTGTATGAAAGGAATGGAGCGCAGTCTGTAATCAGAGACATAGCCTGGCTCTAAATGGGGGAGGCGATTGGGACAAGATGACATGTTTTACACTGTGATTCAATGGGTTGGTCATCGCAAGATGCCAAAACCACGAATATATCCCGTATAACTCAACAGATATCGGTGTCTATTAATTTGAATGGTGGAAGTTAACACTGCACTATGCTCGTTATATGGTCGCAGTCGTGCCTTTGCTGAACTGTACATTAAAGATGCGTAGAATACGTCCTGTTTTACATACTGCATATCCGTGAACCAAGTACTCTTAAAAAGTATCCTTTATTATAGTCTGCTATGCTGATCATGCTTCATTCCCAAAGACTCGAATTATTGAATTTATTCACTGTTTCTGAAATGTCAGATCTTCTAATGTCGTTGGAGTTGTTTTTGCAGCGTATGCTTTCGAGTGTAATCTATAAATGCCTTCTTTTTTTATTACCTAAAAATGTATTTCTTTAGGGTGACAGACTGGTGCATTTGCACTGAAAAATACTTTGATGTAAATTTTATTATTTTTAGTTTCTGAGAGATGTGGGTGGGTGGTCTGCCAGATTAGGAGCAGTTCGTTGTGATCCCTTGAAACTTGACCTTAGGGGCCAGTGTAATGACCGTGCCCATTATACGATCAGTGGATTTACAACTGGTGTTCCTGGGTATGGTGGGAGCACAGCAGTGAGTAGTAGTTATGCATAGCTCGTATTTGGCATGTTCACATATGGCATACAATGCCTAGTGTATGTTTTATTTTGACCCTGTTCAAGTTTTCAAGAAAACCAGTGGCAGATTATAAATTGTCAATAAATGAAAATACACCGTAGCACACCTTTCTTCTTGATCAATTATACCTTTTTAGAGCTCTAGTTTCTTTTATTACTACACATTTCAGTCTTTGGATTTTATAATCTACAAATATTTTTCAGAAACATGGAAAACATCACATACACAATAAATGTATCAGGGGTGTAGCACAGAAATTTGGGCTCTATACATAAGTAGTCTCTGTGGGCTCCTTCCTCTTCATACATGTATGTCTGTCACACATCCCTTTCATTCCAGGCTTCAAGGCCCCCCACCCAGTACAAAGATGCCCATGCTGAAATGTCAACAGACATGTTACTCTCTGAAACACAATAAATATAGAGATGGTAAAATGAAGCAACTAGGAATGGCGATGTAGTCTAGGTAAATACAACTGGTTACATTTAAAAATTTAAATTGACACATGTTCAGTGCAAAAGGGAAATACACATGCTGTTTGCTTTAACAACACCAATTGTTTAAACAGCAAATTTTCATATATGCAAGCACCTCAAGATTCTTTACATTAATAATGGCTTGACAGAAATACAAAAGGAAATGACAGCACTTGTAACAATAAGAATCAAAATGTCTAATAACAAGCTCTGGTTAGTTGGCCAAAGAGGATGCTGGGAAAAATAAACGTACAGGTTTTCTGAGGCAAAAAGACCACCCAGACCCCTCTGGGAATTTACAGTGCATCCGGAAAGAATTCACAACGCATCACTTTTTCCACATTTTGTTATGTTACAGCCTTATTCCAAAATGGATTAAATTATTTTTTTCCTCAGAATTCTACACACAACACCCCATAATGACAACATGAAAAAAGTTTACTTGAGATTTTTGCAAATTTATTAAAAATAAAAAAATTGAGAAGGCACATGTACATAAGTGTTCACAGCCTTTGCCATGAAGCTCAAAATTGAGTTCAGGTGCATCCTGTTTCCCCTGATCATCATCATGCTGTGGGGATCTTTTTCAGCGGCAGGAACTGCAAGACTAGTCAGGATAAAGGGTAAGATGACTGCAGCAATGTACCAAGACATCCTGGATGAAAACATGCTCCAGAGCGCTCTTGACCTCAGACTGGGCTGACGGTTCATCTTTCAGCAGGACAACGACCCTAAGCACACAGCCAAGATATCAAAGGAGTGGCTTCAGGACAACTCTGTGAATGTCCTTGAGTGGCCCAGCCAGAGCCCAGACTTGAATCCGATTGAACATCTCTGAAGAGATCTTAAAATGGCTGTGCACCGACACTTCCCATCCAACCTGATGGAGCCTGAGAGGTGCTGCAAAGAGGAATGGGCGAAACTGGCCAAGGATAGGTGTGCCAAGCTTGTGGCATCATATTCAAAAAGACTCGAGGCTGTAATTGCTGCCAAAGGTGCATCGATAAAGTATTGAGCAAAGGCTGTGAATACTTATGTACATGTGATTTCTCAATTTTTTAAAATTTTTAATAAATTTGCAAAAACCTCGAACTTTTTTCACGTTGTCATTATGGGGGATGTGTGTAGAATTTTGGGGAAAAAATGAATTTAATCCATTTTGGAATAAGGCTGTAACATAACAAAATGTGGAAAAAGTGATGCGCTGTTAATACTTTACGGATGCATTGTATGTAGTAAATAAATGTGACACCATCATGAGGATACTATTGTAGGGCCTTATTCATCTTTCTAGCATCTGGTGTGGCTGCAGGTTTTCATACTTACACATAGTAGGACCACCAGGTATTAGAAAAAGAGAAAACACACCAAAGTAGCGATTCATATCCAGTGTATAAAAGATTAAATACAGTAAAATTGCTTTTTATGTTTCTAATCTGTTTTTGTCGTCTTTCAGTATGAGGGAATCCTAGTGATGCTAATATTTTCTTAAGAAATCAAGAGCAATCTATATTAAAAAGGTGAGGTTTTAGTAGTTTCCAAACGTATTCAACTCTATTGGTGTGATATGTGTCTAATGGCAAAGTATTCAAGATTTTTAGTGCAAAAATACTAAGCAGGTCAGTATCTGATGATCTAAAATTACAATTAGAAATGAAGGGCAGAAACCATCCAAAACATATGAAGGTCTTAGATTGTTTAGAGCCTGATGTACTGTACAAGTAAAAGCATTTTAAAATCAATCCCTAATAGTTTAGGCATTCGATAATGTTCAGTTTACGTCTGGGGAGTATTGGAGCAAAGTGATGATCTTAACCACAAAATGCTAAATGAGCAACGCCATTGTGTACTGAGAGTTGCAATGTCATTCTTTGAATACTTCATCTATCATCCAGGTTTATAGTGTGCAGGTGTTATTGGTAAGTAGATTCCATACCAGAATTGTATGTGTCAGCAATATGGTTTTTACATTTGAGCAGAAATGGATGCAGGATTGTTGTAAGGCAGCTGTAAAAAAAAGAGTTGTGGCAGAGCAGCTAAGAAGTAATGGAGGCATGAAAAAATATTAGTAAGCTGAAAAAAATGTTTTCATTCCCAGTGTTACTAGAACGCTATGAACAGCTTTGAATTGAAAACCTCATTGAGAAAATGATTGAAAATAGATTACAGTAACACAAACTCATACACTCGCGCATGACTTGATATACTTATCATTTAATATTTTGTGTTTATTATTGGCCTGAAAAGAATCCTGTTTGGAACATGCACAAGAATGAAATAACTGACTTTTCAATTTATAATTTTAATCAGAAATACATACCAATACCTTTTCAGGTGCATTACATATTAACACAGAAAAAACATTAGATTACTTCCTTTAAAAGATCTTCTTTTAAAAGATCTGTTTTCTGGGAAATGTTAACTTGTATAATGATGGTCTTAATGTATTGGCAGTAGCTGGCTAGTGCACTAGACTGGCCTGGCATGGCCTGTTTTTGTTTCTGTAAGGATCAAAAAGGTTTTGTGAAGACAGACTAAATGGCCTAAGGGACCTGATATGCATACACCTACTGTGTAAAAACAACTAGTTGGTAGATTTTCTATTTGCATAATGGGCATAGATTAAGCATCTCATTAACCTTTACATTATGTAATGTACTGTACTTGGCATATTTCAATGGCATAGATCAACATGCCTATTAACTACAGTTTCAAGTGCTGAGAGTGACAGCTATTCTAATACCACCACAAGTGATCTATTCAGGTGTCAATATATAGATGCCAGCCATTTCACATGGTAAGTTAGAACAGAGTAATGTGACAAGCATATATGCTAAACACAATTAAAGTGGAGGTGGAAAAAATACATTATTCATCAGTGTAACTCATCTATTTTATGTTTCCAATAAAGAATGCAAAACTTTATAGTTTGAAAACTGAAGTACAACATTGAGCCTCAAACACTGGATTTTACTTCTGGCTTCCTGGTAACTTCTGTTACCACATACCATTATTTTCTTTTCCTCTAAGCTTGATAGAGAGAGAGTGAGATATATATGTATATATAATGAGAGAGAGATATATTCAATAATGTAAGAAAATGGTTAAAATGTTATCTGTTCCTGTGCAGAATCCAGTTGTTTGAATAATGGCTGTGATGAGCTGGAACATTTCTGAGCAATTTGTGTTGCAAGACAAAAGAGAACCCTGTATGATCTCTAAGCCCACTGTAGGCTACACCTGATCAGAGTTCATCTTAGTGAGGCAATGTAGAATCATCTGTTGTTGTGGTTTAGATATAACCTTTGCTATTGGAATTATTGCTTGAGGTAAATAATATACAGGTCTGAATTTAAGGTGCTGAAATACTTGATACAATAATAAATGATCAAATCAAAAGGTAGCTTCTTGTTCTGTTCCTGGTGGTATTGCATGATCTCCTAAATCATATTCTGGATCCTAGATTCCATCAATAGGGAGTTGTATAAATCATTATTCTGGTAAAATGATCCATTTGAGAAGGTTAGACTTTGACCATAAAGGGATGCATATGATCTGTGACAATGCTTAGGTATGCTTTGGCGTTCAAGTAACACAGAGTAAGTATTAGGAAGCCTAATGTGTTCCAAAAACATTCCATGCATTATTACTCTGTCACTACCATCCTGTATCATTGACCCAAGGCAGGATGAATACATGGATTCCTGTAGTTTGTCAAATCCATCTGCTTCAAGATCCAAAAAGTTGTGTGTTCACTGCTCTAATGGAGTTCTTGTGGCCTATCTGTTAACTTGTGTTTGCATATTTCATCAACATTGTAAGGTTTTAATGTTAAAGTGTTAAAACCTAAAAAGGACAGTAAAGATAGACAATGAGTAATGACTTATAACTGATTAAATGTATTTTCAATCACTTTATTGTACAATGTACCATATTACCTACTAGCAGACCTCGTGTGCTTCACTGCAGTCATTGTAGTTGGAATAATTATGTACCTACATCGGACTTGTTTTGACAACGTAGAAGTCCTTTGTTCTTGGGATTTGTTGAATCGCTTGGTTTTGGCAGCCAATCATTTTTTTTCCAACCTAGTAGTTCTTTGTTCTTGAGATTCGTTTAACCGCCTAGTTTTTGTAGCCAATCGTGCTTTTTCTAATCTAGACGTCCTGTCTTTTTCAGATTCCTTTAACCACCTGGTTTCGGCACCCAATCGTCCTTTTCCCAATCTAGAAGTTATTTCCTCTTGAGATTCATTTAACCGCCTGGTTTGGGCAGCTGTACTTGCTTTTTCCAATCTAGAAATCCTGTCTTCTTTAGATTTGTTTAACCGCCTGATTTTGGCAGCCAACCATTTTTTTTTTTCAACCTAGAAGACCTCTCTTGAGATGCGTTTAATCGCCTCGTTGGTTGCATGTCTTCCAAGGTAGTTTTAATACCCATTTCCTGCACCGAGTCATCTCCCCTTTTATGAGTGACTGTGTAAGTACCGCGTGCACTAAACAGTAAATCAGTAAAGGGGAAAGGACTAAACACTAAGGAAAAGAATGGCAGGACCGCGTCAGCTGCGGAGCTCAGCTCGGAGTGAATTGTAGTGAATGAAATGAGGTGAATGGGAGGGGAGATGATCACGTGACTCCCCCACCCACCTTAACTCTCCATCCCTCCACAAACACAGTCTCTCAGATCCCAACTCTCCTTTATTTATATATATATATATAGATATATATATAATAGATATATATATAGATATATAGATATATATATATATAGATGATGCAATGCAGATAGGTTTTATCTCATTACTGAGTAATAAAATGAAAGTAATTGAAATGTTTTTTTTTGTATACAATTTTTTTTTTTCTAAATTTAGCATGTTTATATAGTTCCCTAATTTTAACAAGTCCAGGTTTGTTTGTAGCAAGTTCCACACTAAGGAATATACTTAATAGCCAGCAAATATATTTTAGTAAAAAAAAAGGATAATTTTATTAAACTTAATTTAATAAAAGATTTTCTAAATAGTGAGTTTTATTTGCATTATCTATATTAAATTCTAATTAACATAAAGCTGTACAGAATTTTATATCAGTATTTCATATTTCTGTTCTAAAAATGGACTAGTAGAATTAGCTTATTTTTTTAAGCTTCTCTTCTGAATAATAAAGTTAAAACTTTTATATGCCAGGAGTAACTTGGTTTTCTTAAATAATAGAGGTCAAAGTGACTTTTGCCTTTTGTGCTTAGAAAGCCAGAAAGTGCTGCAGTTGGATTGTTTTTTTATTGAGCCTATAAGTCATATTGTGATTATATAAAAAAAAAAAAAGGTCAGTCAAAAATACAGTGAACACTGCATTCCAAACATTTATGTTTAAATTAAGTCAAAATTAACACCCCTTCCCTACCTGACTCCAAGAATAAAGCAAATAGAGTACCCAATATGATGATGTTAATCATTTCTGTTAAAACACTGGAGAGGTTAAACATAGGCCCAACTTTTTTATTTTAGAAGATCATTAATGAATTCTTGCCAGATTTTGAAATGTCTTTGGATTATTTCTTGTAGAGAATATTTGTGACTATTACCTCCTAGTTTCAAATAATTTAGTTATGGGGTGGATGTGGATTCGAATTCTACTAGTTAAGTAACATAAATAGACATTTAAATAACATACTTCAGGATATCACATTATTTTTTATTGCATCTGATGTTTCTCCAGATAGTGCTTATTAAAGGATTAGGAGGAATCCCATCCTACCTGAAAAATAGGTATTTTTTCAAAACAGTACAAGAGTGAAGCATTCTCAGAGTAAACAACCCAGTTAGAGATGCGCTTTATGTCCTCAGTCATTTTGCATGTCTTGGATAGACTTCATATATATTCATTTCAGATCGGTATGTGTTATTTACAGTTCTACTGCCTATGTATTAATCATTACTAGTGAGAAAGGATTTTACGTATAGTTTCTAAAATATAATGAAGAGAGAGGCTTTTATAAAAGCTGAAGCCACTTTGGGTCCCAAGGACAGAGTTTGGGAACCACTGTACTTATCACGTTTTTCCCCCCTAGAATTTGGGCTATCTCTAAATTCTGTCTTTTTTGTGAATGTACAATAATTTTGGAGGATCTCCACAAAATAGTAGCAGCCTATGTGTTGTTCATTACTATAGTAGTAGGTATAGTTTAACACAATAATACATTTTTATTTATATAACACCTTTCCCATGCTCAAGGTACTTACAGAATATAATAAAGAATGGCAGGGTATACAGAATATAGGATTGTACAAACCAAATAAATAAAAAAAATTACGGCAGTGAATTCAGAGAAAGAAAAAAAGCATAACAGGTAACATAGTTTATTGTCTAGCACACACATCCAGGTTACATGAGCATCTTGACAGAGAGGTAAACTGAGAGAAGGGTAATAAAGTCAGGTAGAGCTAAAAGCCTTCCAGAACAGATGAGTTTTGAGTTGTTTTTTTAAAAGAATTCATGGAGTCAGCTGATCTGATTAATTTCGGTAGGGCGCTATACAGCTGAAGGCCCTGTCACCCATGGAGTGTAGATTAGTGTAAGGCACAACAAGATTGCCTGAATCAGAGGACCTTAGTGGGCGGGCAGGCACATAGTGATGGAGAAGGTCACTGATGTAGTTTGGAGCGAGGTTATTAGTAGGATTTTATATTCGATTATGTAAGACACAGGGAGCCAGTGAAGATGGAGCAGGAAGGGTATGATGGATATTTACAGGTAATTGGGCAAGCTGAGTAGGTTTCATTTGACAAAATGTCTAATAAGAAACAGTCCTCTAGTCAGGGAGAAATGATAACGTTCTGAGGAAGGGGTAGAGAAAATACTGATACGCTGGAGAGCAGTCAACAATAGACTGATCTTCACAAGGCTGAAAGCGAAACAGGTCTGCATGTCCATCATACAATGTTATGCAGCGACCAATGAAAATGAGGAAAGACTCATTTTATGACCAACTCCAGGTGGAAGTAGAGAAGACATCACATCATGATGTTGTCATTATCATGGGAGACATGAATGCATAGGTGGAATGGATAACACACATAATGAGTCATCAGGTATCATGGATGTGGAGTCAGGAATAAGAATGGACGAAACCTTATTGAACAGCTTAGTTCTTGGAGGCATCATGTTCTCACCCCAGGATATACATAAGTTCACATGCTGCCCAACCTCAGAGACAAGAACCAGATCAACCTCTTGCTGATCAATGACACTTGGAGGCATTCGCTGCCTGATGTGAAAGTGAGGAGAGGAGCAAACATTGGAAGTGATCACCATCTAGCAACAGCCACTGTGAGATTCAAATTAAGGAGCACAGGGCAGAAGACCAACTCAAAGAAACGTTTCATTGTGGACCTGCTAAAGAACATTGAAGCCAAGAAAGCTATTGTTCAAATCAAAAACAGATACCAGGCATTACAAAATATGGAGAGTGAGAATAATGAAGAAAGCATTAATTAGAAGTGAAAGAGTCTGGCCTCACTGTACACTAAGAGCAGTGAGGAGTGGATAGGATATAGACAGAAAAGCAGAAGAAAGGAATGGATATCAGAAGGGACATGGTAAGCCATTGATGGACGATGTAGACTTTAAAAGAAGCTGAGTCAGCTAGACTCTATTAAAGGCTAGAACATCGATATACATATGACCTCATGTACACAATATACTGTATTATGTATGCTGCCTGTACACTGTGTAGGTCTGTGTGGCACCACTGAAGGAAAATCTATTTCAGGTGATTGTAATGTCTTGGGCAGCTGTTATTCACTCCCTTAAACTCAAAGCTGACTGTTTTCAGAAAAGATGAATTAACATTGTGTTGTACGTAACTAACCAGTCATAATGCTGAATTTCTTTCCAAAACAAAGCTGTAGAGAATAATATTTATTTATGAACTTTAAATATGTTTGTATATAGTATTTTGAAACGAAATCATTCGTTATAATTCACTTGGTATGCTGAAAGTAGTACAGTATTTCATCTGTTTATTAAAACAGTCATCTAAATTATTTTCTTGTTCCATTCTTACATATATTTGCATAAATGAAGCATGCTCTGTACAACTTGTCTGCAAAGACATTAAATTACTTTTTAATATAATGCTCTTATACCACTTAGTTGTGTAATTCTTCAAGTGATTAACTTTATTTTTAAATATATCAAGAGGGGTAAACAATTTGCCTGATCAGTTTAAAGTTTCCAAATGTCTGCAGTTTGAGAAGGCCCATATGTAAGCACAAATTAGTTTGCATGCATAATGGAAACAGTTGTAAACTATAAAGTGTCCCATTGGGAATCAAAGTAATTTATGTACAAAGTAAAGATCCCTGATTTTAACTGGACAGTGAAATAAAATATTTAAAATATTTTTTGCATGTATGAGAAAATGTTTCATTGGTTTATTGTAAACTGGTAGTAAATTCAATTCAGACACATTACAGCGTATGTAAGGAGTGAAGACAAATCACAAAAAAAAGTAAAATAGGACCAGTGTTAACCTTAGGCCAATGGCAAATGTATACTGGATTTTTTTAAAAACGGAACTTAGTAGTGCCAAAAGACAGTTGGAAAAACTATTGTTAATTAGGCAAAAGATAGCCCTTGGAGCTTCTTTCAACATTTTATTGATTGATTAAAGAAAACACTTAAGGAGGAGGTGAAATGCATTAGGAACAGCAAGGGTGAAATAAAATGTACAAATAAAGGAAAAAGCTAATCGTCTTTGTTCATATTATTCTTCAGTTTTCACCAGTAAGAGGGTCACTAGCATATTGGTAGTACTTGATTTGGAGATTGAGGGCAAAGTGCTACTTGTATTATGGATTGTATTTCTGAGAAATCACTGCATACCAGGGAGAAAAGAAGAAAAAAAAATAACAGTAAATGCTGAAACTAGCAGGCATGATCTCATTATGTACTGTGCAATGGATCATACCAACCTGGTATCTATAGGACAGGCTGCTTAAAGTGCATTACAGCTAAAGTGTTGGAAGGAAGTAATGGAATAATCAGTTTTGGAAAATGAAAGATGCAAACAATTATACAGGATAGCTTTGAGAATACAGAGAAACAAATATCCAGAAAGTGTTTGCTAACAGAGAAGGACAGAGTGGATGGTTTAGATTGGATAGTTACTAATACAGCAAAGCTCTCTTGTAAATGTTTAATTATAATAGAAGATGCTTTTGCTATTCGTCTCAAAGCTTTTCCAAAGATGCCTCATGGTGTCTAGTCATCAAACTACAGTGGAAACAGAGTATGCTTTACAGGCTAGTAGAAAATTAGTTTAAACTCAAAAAACAGGTGTTAGGAGGAGCAGTTTCTTAAATTAACAAAACTTAAGTTCTATTCTAGTCAGACACTGCCAATGTGTGCTGTGATCCTTAGTAGCTCTGTAGCGGAATAAAGTTTAAGCAATAGGTGGCTATATGAGTAAATGATTTATATAGAACATACGTAACTGTGAATTCACATGTAAAGGTGAGACAAAGCCATAATTACCACATACTATCACTACAGTTGCACATGGCCTGTATTAAACCATGGGTGATAGGTGAAAAAATTGTTTTTTAAATGTAATATTTTGAAAATGGAATTTGTTTCCTTAAAATCGAAGTCTATTCGTACGTGGCCTGTTTTCTTTCATTTGTATTTGTTACTCTTTGCCTATTTTAGGATTTCCGCTATGTTAGTATTACTTAAAACTGTTCTATTTTTGAGTGCATACACTGCATTTAACAATATTAGCACTTTAGTTTGACTGCAAATGCAATTACAGTGCTTTTTTGGAGGGCAAGGAGATGAAGTCATTTTTATGCTTTAGTCATTTTTTGTAGCTTTAATTAACTTAGCATAGAGTTAACTCAAATGAAAACTGTATTTGTGTGTCAATGTACTAGTTCAATTGTTTTTTTTTTTTTCTCTCGAAAGAACTCTATAAATTACATTTTTCCTTCTTTTGAAACTTAATCCAATATATATGAAGTAGGACAGTTAATATAATTAGATCCATTCTTTATTATATTCCAAATAAAGGATAACATTTCTAAATTCTTAATATGTAATATAGAGAGTAAAGCAATATTTGCTTTGGCCGTTTGTGAACCTCATTTTAAAAACGCAATATGTGTTTACTTTTTTTCCTCCTCTTTCTTTTCTTTTTCGTTTTTTCAAGATGTACCACAAGGATAATCATGTTGTGCTGGCATTTTCTCAGACTCAGAAGTCTGACATAACTAAAATAATGTTTTTGCAAATTACCTGGTGGCCTGTCTCAAAGTGCAACACTATAAATATACAATTGCTATTTTCCAGTGAGTGTTCATGATGTAAAATGTCTCTTTAAATGTATTCATTTTTTTAAAATTGCATTTTAGTGCTGAATTTTAGTCCATTGACACATAGTAAACATATGTTTTGTTTAAAGCCATACTTTTAAGTTCCTATAGTAACTTACAATGTTAGTTCTCTTTGAAAAAAACTGTTACAATGAGAAGGTATCTGATTTCTTCAGGCTGTAGAAGTGTTTTATAGCATGATGTAATTTAAATTGGCCCTGATGATGTATTGCCATTTAAGCAATTGTAACCCTTAGGGTTGGTCCAGTCACTGACTGGCAGTAGTGTTGTAACCATTATTAAATTTGAAGAGCTCTGGAGTTAAAAATTAGTAACACTGCTTCACTAAAATGCAATTTGTGGTATGCCAACTGGCAGTTAAATGCACACAAGTAGACAGCCTGGCGCTGTGATGTATGGTATTATGTATTGTTAAATGAAGGTGCTGTTTTTTTTTTTTTGTTTTTAATTATTTTTTAAAAATGTATATGTGCATTTGCATGAATTTGCTCAATTTACAGTTTTGCATTATTGCATTTTTCTCAATGAATTTACTCAGGTTGTTCATCGGTTACAGTACTATATAGAATAGACAGCCGAAGTCGAGTGCTTTCTGTACAAAGTAATTAACCATGCTGCTTTCAAGCATGAAGAAAGTATTGCTCCTTCAGAGAACTTTATTCAGTTAAAGGAATTAATTAGGGTTTGCCATTTTAGTACTTAAGTTCAGCCTGATTTTATAACCTAACAAATATTAAGACCTGTCTTTTCCCAAATTTAACCTGCGGGTTATAATTTTTTTTGTAGTAAATGGGGAGGGTGTGTGGATTATATAGTAGGATGAAGGTGGTCGGAATATTTGTAAACACAATCCTCTTTCTTTCTGCAATGAAATAATACCAGATGATGTATGCAAGATTCCATTTTATGTTATTAGTTTAAAATCTGCTACCCATAATTCTGAATTTTTCTCTCTCTCTGTAGGCATTACATTGACACCTTTTCACACCTCAACAATCAGGAAATGGTCCCAATTATTTTCAAACGAATAGACTGTCTGCAACCTGCTCTGATACATGTTGAGTGGCTTACAATAAATATTTGCAATCAAAATCCATAGTACTGGTAATTCCAATTAATCTTGTAATAAACTGAAAATAAAACATTGACTTATATAAAACAGTAAATGTTCATTCGAATATTTTGCTACTTGCAACTAGCACATATGATTTCTTTCTCCAATTGGTTTAAAGACGTCACATTGACTCCATACCCCCCAAATTGGTCTAGTGCACTGGTTCCCAGATTCATTCCTGTTACCCCGCTGTGGTAGTAGGATAGTGGTTTTTGTTTCAACCAACTTCTGTTTTTAAGTTGGACGCTTAGCTTAATTAAGAGAGCTGTTATTTCTCAGTTTGTGTTTTGGAGTCATGTAGAAATTACAAAACAAAGTTTAGTAAAGTTTTAATTGAAATGTACTAAGCAATTATATGGGGGTAATGTAATTTTTTGTTTGTACTTTTTAACAATATTTTCATCCTGCTTTTCTCTCTGATTTTCTAGGGGTTCTGGTTTATGAATCCAATTTTTACTTGTTAGTATTTGCAGCCTTTCATTATTCAGTAGTGTTCATCATCGGGCTGCTTTTTAGCACCCTAGCCTGTTAAAGCCCAAATGTTTACATTTGTAGCGATTAATGTTGTGGCTTTTTTATATTAATTTAAAGAAGCTGCAAACATTTGAAGTTCAGAAATCTACACTGTTAGAGACCTGAAACATTTCTGCTGGGAATTGTGGGCAACATTCTTCTGCAATACTGAGAAACGCTGATCAAGCACTAAGGGAAACTTCTTACTGCAGTTGTCATTGCTAAAGATGGTGTAGCTAGTTTGGTGCAGTTACCTTTAAACTCTGGGTATTGGGCATGAAGTAAACTTCTTTAAGTTCATTTAACTAATGTTAAGTTTTGGTTGAGAATGTAATAATGAAAAATATGCAGCAATTCAAAATAAAAAATACAAATACTTTTCATGGCACTGAATGTATACAAGTATACTGTAAGTGTGTGAGTGGTTATTAATTGAATTTAAATTATAATCTAAAACATGAATGAAAATTAAGCACACTTACACATTTCTTTTTATCTTGCAGAGAGACACAAAAGTGAGCCACGATGAATAGGTGTTACTTTGAGAAGACTATGGATTTTTTTTATAACAACAGTCATAATCAAAATCAAGAATGCACTGCTGCACCTGACTGGTCTGGGACACCTCTCATAATTGTCTTATGTTTTGGATCATTTTTCTGTCTCTTCATCTTCCTGTCTAATGTAATGGTAATAGCAGCAGTGATTATCAACAAACGATTCCATTTTCCTTTTTATTACTTGCTTGCTAACTTGGCAGCAGCAGATTTTTTTGCAGGTATAGCATATGTTTACCTAATGTTTAACACCGGGCCCGTTTCAGCAACTCTTACTGTACATTGGTGGTTTGTGCGCCAAGGCCTTTTGGACACCAGCTTGTCTGCATCACTTGCAAACCTGCTTGTCATAGCTTTGGAACGCTATATCTCAGTAATGAGGATGAAGGTGCACAGTAACCTCACCAAACGACGTGTGATTTTTCTCATTGTTCTTGTCTGGGCTGTGTCCATCTTGATGGGGGCAGTACCAAGTTTGGGCTGGAATTGCATCTGCAGCCTTGATGTCTGTTCTGTGCTGGCCCCGGTGTACAGTCGAAGCTATTTAATTTTCTGGTCTGTGTCGAACCTTGTAGTGTTTCTAATAATGCTGGTTATTTACCTGAGGATTTACTTGTATGTGAAGAAGAAAACAATTGTTCTGTCCTCGCACACCAATGGTTCGATAAGTCGCAGACGAACCCCAATCAAGCTCATGAAGACAGTAATGACAGTTCTAGGTGAGTCCATAATAATCCTATGAGTTATAACTGTAATGTGAAGTAACATTCACTTAAACATTCCTGGTCTTATGTGTTTTGTGATTATTAACCCTCTAAGGTTTGTTGAAGACTTGAAATGGTTTATCCATGAATCACTCAGTACACGTCATGTTTGAAGTTCATTATCTTTTATCCGTCTTTCTCTCATCAAATATTTATTTTAACTATTAATATGTTGATTTTTTTTTTTTTTTGTGCTAAGCCATTTACGCTTGCTGTGTAGGTTGTTCCATGTTTGATCTCTGTTTATGATATTATGGTAGTGTCTCATTAGTAGTTGGATTGCTATTGTCATCGCAATTTAGTGTGTTACAACTCTCTAACATCAGTCTTCTGCAATCTAATGTACTGTACCAGTGTAATGTCATACTATGGACTCTACTGAGTTATACTGTTCAAACTATTATAAAAATATAATGGACAATATTTTCAAATGTGCTATTACATATTTCCATGAACATCTTTGAAATTGTTAGTTGATTTTTTTTAAAACTAACAAGCCTCTTGCATTTTTCTAGACTGCTTTCAAAGTGACTAATCTTTAAAATAAAATGCAAAGTCATTTATGATATTGGAGTCATCTTACAGATTGGTTAGTTTCCTTCAAGGAAAATCTTTATAAAATAAACTTAAACTGAATAGGTAAATGTATGAATTTTTATTTACTGTAGAGTGGAACTGCATATTTCTTGTATATTATAGTGAACAAAACTAAGAAATGTCAGTCTTTCTTTTCTGCTTCCTCCATGAGAAATGAAATTCATATTTAGAAGGTACCATTGCTACCAAAAAATCTGAAGAATTTTATTTCTTGTTCTTCTGCTGCGTATAAATTATAAGTCCAGAAAAGTGGTTGAATTTTTAAATTAGAATTACAGGAAAGGATTGGGAGGCTCTGAAAAGTATGTGTTTTTAACAGATTATTTTAATGATTATTTCAGACAGAGAACACTAAATATTTCCAGTAATTCGGTCAGATTTGCACCTTCACACTTACTAGATTGAGGGTTAGCATTCATGAATGCTGGTTTCTGCAAGTGAGACAATATCCTGAAAGTTGAGTAAAAGGTAGGGGGGTGCGTGTGTTATGCATGCAGTTGTCTGTATGTGGTATTTGTGTTTTCTCAGTTGCATTGTTTGCTTCTTTACTCATTTGTTCACTACTTTCAACAAAGGCTATTCTAGACTGAATTAATAGCTGTTAGCTGCCACATTTCAACTATTTTACAAATCTTTTATTTGACCTGTTTAAGGTTTCAGAAATATGCTCGTTAGTTAAACTGCAGTGCATGATTAAAGCAGGAGGAAAAAGTGATGATATTCGATCAAGCCAGTGTGGAACACTCTATTAGAACATTTGATCAGACCCTTAATGAGCTTCACTCTTAATTTAGGTGAGAAGTTAGTAAGCCTTTTTATTAAATATAATAGAAAGATCTGCAGGGAGGTTCAAAGACTGTGAATGCGTGAATCCTGTTTTTGTGAATGTCACAGGATGCTTTTTATAACATAGCTCAATTTGGTCCATAACATGCATTGCATGTAGAAAAATAGCAGTTTTATACTTTTGATCCCTTTAATTACAAAATGTTTCCCGAATTTGTAAAGGGTGAGTTTCTTTATCGGCTTACTGGGTGTGTGTTTGAGTAGGGCTGTTTAATAACTTGATCAATAAGAGTTGATAACATCCAAGCAGGTAGAACATGAAGGAAAACTTACACAGCATAAAATATTTTACTGTGTGCAGAGGTGATCTGGCCCAGATGTATGTCATACTCTTTCACGTCATTATCCGTGGTATATATTTTGTTTGTGCAGCAAGTGTCAGAATCCTGCAATAAAAGCAACACAATATAAGATATATCCTATGCACATAATAGTTTGGGGGGAAAATGAAATGAATTCTACATATGTTATTCATTTTTCTTTTGAATATTGCTTGCAAAGATTGAAAGAGGTGGTTCTCTTGCAGAGATGCCACAGATAAAAGCTTCTCCGTCTTAAAATGCTTTCTACATTGGTTCCATATTCTGAGTGAGTGAAGCACAATTGGGTTAATAGTATATTGCCGATAACTTGCATTTATTGGGGCACAGAGCAGGGAATGTAAAGAAATACTGCAGGATTTTAGTTCTATTGCGGACCAGGCCTGTTTATGTTCATCTATTTGTGTCCAGGTTTTTATAGCTTGTATGTTTGCTGCCCAGTAATGAAACTGGAAGTTAGGTAGAACCATGCCTCCTTCTGGCTTTTGTCTTTGTAGGGTCGCTCTTTGGATGCATGGATGTTTTGAGTTCCAAATTAAATGAGGTTATTGTTGAATCTAATTGCTTAAAAATGATTTATTGATGTATATTGGAATTTTTTGAAATAAAAAAGGAGCTTAGGAAGAATATTCATCTTAACAGTGTTTAATTCTTCCAGCTAGAGTGAGATGAAGGGTTGACCATCTATGCAAGTCTTGCCAAAAATCTTCCATGCAGACGGCAAAATTTTTTTGATAAAGAGCTTTGTTTACTTGTGATATTTACCCCTAGGTATTTTAAACTGTTCTGCAATGATTAAAGGTAGGGTGTCTAATCTAAAATTATATGCTAGAGAATTCACTAGAAAGAGTACACTTTTATTCAGATTAATTCTGAGACCAGAGATCTTTTGAAATTCTGTGAGTGCTCTTAAGACTGCAGTCACAGAATTTTGTGGGTCTGATATATACAGTACCATATCATCTGCATACAGAGAAATTTTCTGTTCCAGTCCTTCTCTAATAATCCCCTTTATCTGATCAGCATTTCGACAGTGTATTGCCAGTGGTTCAATGGCGATTGCAAACAGCAGAGGTGACAAGGGGCATCCTTGTCTGGTACCACGTTCTAGTTTAACGTAGTCTGAACAAGTGTTGTTGATACAAATTGAAGCTTCTAGATTGGTATACAGTAGTTTGATCCATGCACAAATGTTCGGGCCAAACCCAAATGTCTCCAATGTAGTAAAAAGGTGTTTTCATTCAATTCTTTTTCTGCATCCAATGATAATGATATTTCTGGGGTGTTTGACTTAGTTGGTGAGTATATTACATTAAACAGGCGTCGAAGATTTGAAGAGAAGTGTCGACCCTTGATAAATCCAGTTTGATCTTGTGATATTACAGAAAGGAGCACTTTCTCCATCCTTCTAGCTATGATTTTTGAGAGTATTTTAACATCATTATTCAAAAGCGAAATTGGTCTGTATGATGCACATTGTAATAAGTCTTTATTTTGTTTAGGAAAAATGGTGATTAATGCTTGGCGAAAAGTTTGAGGAAGAGTTTGATTGTCAGTAGAATATAAGGATTTATAGTAGTCTCTAAATGTGTGCATTATATTTTTGTGGTCGATGATTTTGTCTCCGTTCGTGTTGGTGATTACTGGGACTGCGTTGCAAGCTTCTTGCTTGTGAATTTGTTGAGCTAAAAAGCTTATTAGCTTTCTGTCCATGTACATAGTAATGAAGTCTGGATTTATAAATTAGTTGTTCATTCTTTAGTTATCAAGAGGTTTATTTCTGAATGCAGAGCCTGCCTTTTCCTATGTAGAGCCTCGCTTGGTGGCCTGGCATGTTCTTCTAATTACTATGTTTTATTTAATGGTTGTGCTGTTCTCTGATGCCTTAGGCTGGAGTTATACTTCACGCAGCGCATGCTGTAGCGGACGCTCCTGCTACGCAAGCGTTGTAGTGTTCATACTTGCGCGCATACTTTACGTAAATCTGGAGGAATCCACCAGGTGGCAGTGCGAAATATTATCACGGTGAGAACATGTTCGGCTTCTCTGTGTTGTGAATTGCCTAGAACACCTATTAAATTCTGATGACACCTTACCGCAATATCTCTGAAAAGGATGTTTATTGGTTAAATTCATCAATCCAGGGATGTGTCCATTCCAGCAAGCACTGGGCACAAGTGAGTAACAGTCCTTTGACGAGGCCTCAGCTCATCGCAAGGTGAATACAAGCACACACATACACTAGCATCATTTTAGCGGCACCAAATCCCCAAATCTGCATATCTTTGGAAGGAAACCAGAGCACAGTGTGGAATACAAGCAGGATATACCAGCAACATAACTCCATGCGAGACAGCAGTGCTATCGCTCCACCACCGTGACACCCCCATGTGTGTAATTAACAGTATTCATTATTTAAACGAAATTATATGTAAAATGTAACATACACACTTTAATGCATTTCATCATGAAAGTGATATCAAGTATAAATCTCAAGATTCTAAATGTGCAGAGAGTTGGAATATCATACATTTAATTTGTTCTATGTGGCGATCTATTGCTGTTTTCCGCTGCTGTCAGGTCCAAGAAGCTCGTAGCGATTAAAAACTGGGATGACGACGGTCTGCTTTAATGATAAAGTAAACTACGAGGTTAAAGTGGACATTTCGAGATTTAAGCCGAAATTTCCACTTTAATCACAAAATACACGTTTTCACTATGTCCTTTATTTTTTTCTCAGTGGCTCAAATATAACGCTATACATTATGTTGCTGTTGTTAAGTTGCAAAAATAAAAAAGATGACACAAAAGATGGTATGTGAGACTTTTAAAATGTATCGTGTCATTACGTTCGGGAACTATCTACATGTGACAAAAAGCCTCTATGCAAATCCTACGGGATGAATGCTTCGAATTGGAGAAGCAAAATGCCGACATACAGATGCATTCGTGGTGCTTTTATATTCAAGCGTCGCATATTCCCGATCGTAATAACACCAAAAATCTTAAGTCTCACATACCATCTTTTGTGCCGTCTATTTTTTGCAACTTCACATCGGCAACATAATGTATAGCGCTGTATTTGAGCCACTGAGAAAAAAATAAAAGACATTGTGAAAACGTGTATTTTGTGATTTAAAGTGAAAATTTCGGCTTTAATCTCGAAATGTCCACTTTAACCTCGTAGTTTACTTTATTATTAAAGCAGACCATCGTAAACGTCATCCCAGTTTTTAATCGCTATGAGATTCTTGGACCTGACAGCAGGTAAAGTAAAAAAATAAAAAATAGACGGCACAAAAGATGGTATGTGAGACTTTTAAAATGTATCGTGTCATTACGATCGGGAATATGCGACGCTTGAATACATAAGCGCCACGAATGCATCTGTATGTCGGCATTTTGCTTCACCACTTTGAACCATTCATTAAACAGCAAAGCGTGCACATTGATCCCCGAAGGATCTCCATAAAGGCTTGCTGTCACATGTAGATAGTAAACAGAGACTCTGACGTCATGTTCCGACTTTTAGCACACTGTGCCCCCCGACTTTTTGCTGGTACTGCAACTCGCACATGCGTCGCGTTAATTTCTGAGGACCTGCTCAGAGGACGCGTGAAATGAACGCTGGGAACACGTGGCAGCCATGATGTGGGTGCGTACACGTTCTAAGCGTGAAGTATAAATCAGCCCTTAGAGTTTAATTTGGATTCCATTAAAAGTAAATGAAATGTCTTTTGCCTGATCAGTCATCTTTTCTTTAAAGTGTGGTACACATCTTACAAATTCTGCCAAGGTACGTAAACTTATGACCACAACTGCATATTATTTCCAGTAGCCTTTCGTTGCCATAAACCTCCCTCAGTAAAACAGAAGACATGTTTTCTGAAATCAATTTTTGCTGCCCCAAAGTTCATGCATTTGGAAAATGTTAAGGCTTTTGTTTTACTTTTCAGCTGTTGCCCTTTGGACAGTATCTCAAACTACAAACACAGAAACTCGCAGTATTTTTGAAAATGTATTTGAAAAATCCTTTAATTTAGCAAAAAGTTCTTTTGTCAAAATAGACCACGATATTGAAAAATATGTTTGACCTGATAAATTCTAAACTTATCCTTTAAGTTACTCATGGAACATATTATTTAAGTGTTTTCTAAAGTGTTTTGGTTGATATATATGGAGAAACACCAGTTTTAAGAAAAAAATTAATTTATATCTAGTGAAATTTCATAATTGATATTCATATGTTATTGAGAAAGGTTGAGTTACCCTTTGCAAGCTGGAACAGTGCTGCTTGAAATGTTAAGCTCCAGAATGAGAGGACTGTGGTCAGAGATAACAGTAGCATCATAATGGCAGGACTTCTGTTGTGAATGCAGAAATAGGTTGTTAATCTATACTAATAAAAGGCAAAGCAAAGCCCTCACTGACTGACTGACTCACTCACTCACTCTCCATCTTCCCGTGTAGGTAGAAGGCTGAAATTTGGCAGGCCCATTCCTTACAGCTTACTTACAAAAGTTAAGCAGGTTTCATTTTGAAATTGTGCGCGTAACGGTCATAACTGGAACCTACTTACGTACATATATACGGCCATAGCCTGCAGCTCAGTTGCCGTGTGAGGCGGAGTTGCGTCCCCCATCATCACGCCTCCCACGTAATTGAGTGCCTGCCCATATAAGGCCGTCCGTCAGCAGCAATCCAATAGACACGCTGCCGCTAAATATTCGCGGGTGAAGGACTGTGCTAATGCAAACGAAGATGAGATGGTCAGGGATAGACTAGTGTTTGGCACAAACTCAGCGAAAGTGTGAGAGAAACTTTTAAGTGCCAGGTCTTAGATAACATTAAATAAAGCCGTGGACATCACAAGATCGCACGACATAGCACAAGCACAGCTGAGAACCTTCAATGCATGTACTCCGAGCGGCTCACGTGAACTGACTGTGAACGCAGTACACAAAGAACAAGCAAGAGCTCCAAAGAGCGCTGAACAAAAAATGCATTACACAATTGAGAAGGCAGCAAAAGAATATGAAGTGAATGACGCATACAAGCATATTCATAACTGCAGCTACTGTGGAAACGAAGCACGGTGTAAACATTAAGTTTAAATTAAGTTCATAGACACGCTACCGCTGGCGTTTGTCATGCCTACGACGAATACGATATTCGCGAGATACAAGTTTAATGAGAAGACGCAGGGTATAAACGAGACTTTTGATCACTTTGTAACGGAGTTAAAATTGCTGGTGAAGGACTCTGCATATGCAAACGAAGATGAGATGGTCAGGGATAGACTAGTGTTTGGCATAAACTCAGCAAAAGTGCGAGAGAAACTTTTAAGTGCCGGGTCTGAGCTAACATTAAATAAAGCCATGGACATCGCAAGATTGCACAAGATAGCACAAGCACAGCTGAGAACCTTTGATGCATGTACTCTGAGCAGCTCACGTGAACTGACTGTGAACGCAGTACGCAGACAACAGGCAAGAGCTCCAAAGAGCACTGAACAAAAAACGCATTACGCAATTGAGACGGCAGCAAAAGAATATGAAGCGAGTGACGGATACAAGCATATTCATAAGTGCAGCTACTGCGGAAAGAAAGCACACGGTGGAAAAAGTCAATGTCCAGCTAAAGGAAGACAATATAAAAAATGTGGTAAATTGAACCACTTCGCTATAGTTTGCAGGACTGGGAAAGGTAAACCCATGCGTGCAGTGTGTGATGCCTCAGATAAAGAGGAAGACAAGCTGTTTATTGATGCAGTAAGAGAGGAACAACCCTCTGAAGCTGAACAAGCCTTTGAGGACATATCAAAAGGAAAGCAAGGTGTAAAGCTTAAGTTTTAAATTACATTCATAGACACGCTGCTGCTAAATATTCGCAGGCAAATCCAGAACTTAATACCAGGAATGCCTGTTAAACTTCTTAAATTCACGAGTACCGAGTTCGGTAGTGATCACTTCGATGAATGAAGCCTGTCATCTTTACAACAGTTGACAACGAAGATGAGATGGTCAGGGATAGACTAGACAAACACGAAATGTAACTTGAACACAACACATCCTCCAAATACGAACCTGATTGAAACAAATAATGATAATCAAATCCTTGATGACAGCAGCACTCATAACAGTCACAAAACAATTACATTGACAATCATGTTACGTTATTTTTAAAATGTTTCCTTTTCTTTTTCATAACTTTAACACACTACTTCTCCGCTGTAAAGCGCGAGTATTTTGCTAGTTTTAGAATATAAGTGAACCACTGAAGAAAGAAGAAATATTGCCTATAATACAGGTAAAGAAATCTCCATATACCATGCAAAATGGAAACATTTGTACTTCAATTAGAGCAGCCACCCTTTTGTAGAGAACTGTCTGTGCACAAATTTTTGTGTACATGTGGATTTGTTTGCATTGAGAACCCATTCTGCAAATATGACGCATGTCATATGCTCGCCAAAAAATTCATGTGTACCAATTGTTCAGTAACTGCAGACGCAAATGTATTGTGAAAACTATCTGTGTTGCTTGTGCGTATGGATTGGTACACTTCTTTTTTTGCTGAATTACATGGAAACATTTAGTCATATAGGTGAGAGGTAACTGTTTAGGACAGATGAATAGCATTATAAGTCCATTTTAAAACAGATTGGGTTTAAAAAAAAAGTCAATCTACACATTATTTTTAAGAACTGAAAAACAAAGTTAATATTTTTTTTTAAAATCGTGCTTTAAGTAAATGGTTTGTTATTAAAGATTATCTGTGCCAATGTATCAGATTATACATTTGGTAAGCTATATAGAGTAGCAGATGACATTTGATGTAGTCTGAGATATGCACACAAAATAAAGGTTGTACATCCATTTATTTTTATTTCTTGAATGACTATTAGTCGTTATCCTAGGAGATCATATTTAAAGAGCATGTATGTCTGGTGATACAGCTTTGTTACCATCTCATGGTTGTAATTCCTGATGCCACATTTCAGACACTGACAAATATAATACTGCATCTATAACTGCCATTGCGCGCTGAAACACATTTCCTGTTAATGGCACGTTTGGAATGATAAAGTAACCAGGACTTTATGGTTCAGAAAGTTGTCAACTGGGAAGCTCGCTTCATAATTACTGATGAAATTAACCAAAATAGAACTACATATATTATTGGTATTTAAGATACACAACCTTGCATGAACAACTTGATTTTGATAGTGCTGTGAAAATTTTTCTGTTCTGTTTAAATCATGATGACATAAGTTGGGAGTATGCACTTGACCGTGGATTGCTGCACCCACCACATGACAAACTACCTGGATTGGGACCCGAGTGCAGCGGGTAACACCTCAGCAGCACACTAGAACAGAGTGCTAATCCTGGCACCAACCCCCAGATTTTTCCCTTAAAGTTGAAGGACCTACTTGCAGGTTAACATCATACCCAGGATGGAGCAATTGCAGGTTAAGGGCTTTGCTCAAGGGCCCAATGGAGAAGAGTCACTTATGGTGTTTACGGGATTTGAACCGGCAACCTTCAGATTACCAGTGCAGATCCCTAGCCTCAGAGCAGTCTGCCCTTCTGTGATTACATAGAACTAATGAAATCGGTACATTATATAAAAGATTAGAGGGTAGGTTGGGAGATCAACAGCCACAAATTCTTTTTGCATATTCATGTTTCAGCTGATTAAAACAATTAAGTATTTCGTAGGGTTTGCTTAAACTTTTACTTTAAAGTTTATTTGACCTTTTGCTGTAATAGCTGTTTAAACTGCATGGATTACATAGTATGTCAATTTATTCCTGCCCCAAACTCCATCTTTGCGGCTTCAGTTAAGATTGCCAATTAATGTAAAACCTTGTATATCTATCTTTTCAGTTGTGCTTATAAAGACACTTCCTGTCATAAAATTTGTGCTGATAAGCCAGGATTAGAAAGAACAGACTACATACGTACATATATATGCAAACAGTTCATTCCAGAACATCTGAAATTTCATTTGTTTAAAAACGATGCACAAGATCTTTCCTTGAAGTAAGCTGACTATGTGGTGTTTCCTGCATTGCATAAAATGTCATCTTGTGGTTTGCGTCTAACTTGAAACTAAACTTTCCAGTTTGCTAGTTGCAGTCTGCTTATAATCCTTTCGTTGTATTGTGTATAATCTATTGCTGGCTTTTCATTCTTTCACTTTTTTAAAGAAACACATTTATTTTTACAAGTGTGTGGTACAGAGCATCCTTATCTCCTGTATTACAGTGTGGTACAGCAGGTGCTTGGCTGCACAACGGATCATCGACAGAAGCCTACCCAGTATCAAGGACATTTACACCAGTGGTTGCAAAAGTATCGCCCCTTCCATTATGGAAAATGACACTCATCTGCATTTGGACTGTTAGGCCCCCTCCCATCAGGCAGGAGATTGTGTGTCTTATGGGCTGGCTCTACCAGGTTGAGGAACATCTTCTTTTTGGATGCTATTAGACTAACAAATACAACATCACTAAGTGGGACTGTACACTCTGTGTGACGTATACTGCACTTGGCATTTTTGTTTCAGTAGTCTCATGTGCTAAACCATTGCTACTATGTTTTTTGATGCTAATTACAAGGCATACTGCAATGATATTAGCCATAGTTATCTTGCTGTATATGTCTTAATGTTATTTTGTTCTATTTATCATTTATCTGTGATACCTTTATCACAAAGTCTATGGGGCTAAGGGATATACTTTTTAATATGCAGTGTTTTGTTTTTTTGTTTATGGGATTATCATGGGCGCTATTTAATTACTGGGACCTTTTGTAATGAATTTTGCTTCTGCACATGGATGTTGGTTGGAATGAGAATAAAAGATTACTGTCAGATTTACATTCATGATGGATTAAGGGTGCTTTTTTTTTTTTTTTTTTTGCCTTAACTTTAAATTCTTCAGTCTCTCTTGTTGTTTTCCTATTAATTTAAATTTTCTTTTTATGATTTGTATTTCTCATAAGTGTTTTTTATTTTTGTTTTTTCTTGGGTGTTTCCTGAAAATATTTATGCAGTCTTGAGTGTTTTTGTGTAATCCAAGGACTCGGCATTTGTGACTATAGTTTACATTTAGAAAGTGGTATTTAAAAGTTGATTTTACCATCTTTTCTGCAATGTTATTTTGTTTATCAAGAGTACCACCATTTTGTGGAAATGTAACATACTTGCCGTCCTTTCATAATGTAAATGGACATGGTCTGGTGAGATCAATGGCTGGGTCTGGCAAGTTTGAAATTCCTTATGACTAGAGCTTGCACAAGGTGACATTGGCTTTAGACCTTTGTTTTGATTCTGATGATGGTGTTGCTGCCTTCCTGGATATAAATCTTGTCTGTCTCTCGGTTCACTTCTAATCTCCCAGTTGTTTTCTAAAACAATTGGTGCCTTTCTTGTTCTGGCAGTACATTTTTCTGTGTGGTTTACCTTCTTAATTATATCCTGATAATGACAATTAACAAGGAAGAGCGCAGACACCCTGATGAACATTAATGACTGCTGAAAGGCTACAGTTACTTACGTTATGAGTAAATTAGTCAATAACAGCTTAAATAACTAGAAATCTGGAAAAGTGGAATAAAATTATGTGAATCCAAGATAGAAACAGCAATTATTCCAATCTAGCTTATATTAATGCTTGTTAAATACCAATTAAAATACAACAAACCCAGTTTTGGAATGACACAAAAACATAGCAATTGGGATTGAACCTGCAAACCATTGGTTTAGGTTGAATTTGATTAATCTCTGAAAGATTGTGGTGTTTAAAGTGTTACACTGATAAGTACAGCAATATAGTGGCTTGCTTTTTTGTTGGTCAGTCGTGAATATTCAAAGATGTTAGTGTGGATTTTGAGGACTCCAATCCTCAACTGCCCCAGGTAACTTTTGATTGCTTTGATGAAAACTATTGACTTCTTGGCAATCTCAGCTTATCTACCCATAGTTTGTTTTATGCTGTTTCTAGAAAATGGAAACCTAAATTGTCATTGCATTGAAAAGATGGAAAAATGTTTTGAAAATACTAATGGTATTTTAAACCTTCAGAAATAACTACATTCTGTCCATTTGTGTGTTTAAAGAATTGTATGTATTTCGATAGACTTTAACATGGTCACAACTCAATAACTTTACAAAGAAGTTCCTAAATGATTTTCAAATTCTACAGTACTTCAGTACCACATGATACAATAGAATAATACCTTGACATATTCATGGCTTTACTGTCTTGACTTCATCTGCTGTTTCTTGGAAATGTTGGCATTTAATGAGCATATACACAAAGATGTATTCTTTTTTTTTTCTCTTCTATTAATCTGTGAATGTGTACTAACACGTAGATACGTTGAAATTACATCAGTAAAAATGAAAACCTAGTAATGATTAATTCACTGCAGTCCACTTTGTGAATGTACAATTTAACATGTACTGTATTCGATGTTACACTGTCACCAGACTCGAGTCTAATCCTCTTTAAGGTCAAAATCAGAAGTCATACATACTGTTGTGCTGTGTCACAAAGCATAGGTTTGACAGCTTCTGAGAAAACCTGTAAAGAATACGTGACGTTTATAGAAACCGCATAGTTAAAAGAAAAGGAGACTTTGAGGGTTTATATGTAATGTAAAAACCTGTAAAGGATATGTGACTTTTATAGAAGCCAGTTAGTTAAAAGAAAAGGAGACTGTGAAGGTTTAGATATAATTTATCATTTATGCATGTAAGATTAAACACAGCTAGATATTCAGTCTGCTATTGACAAGATTTTTTTTTTTATATTTTTCTTGAAAAGATTAGTTTGTTTAGGTATTGAGTTTTTAGTGGACGTTCTTAGCTTAGAATTGGTTCTTACCCTATGCTGCTAGGATTGGCTGAGGTTCCCTAAAATGGAATAAGTGGTTTCAGAAAACACAAGATTGACTGTTTAATCATGGTAATTTTATTTTTGCCTAATGTTTAATTGTAACATGTGTAAATATTAAACGTGCAAGTGAATTAAGAAAAAATAACAAGGGCGGTTTGTAGATGTAAAATTATTCTAACATAAATATGAAAGTTTTTGACATTTAGTCTGGTCAGTATTCAGTAGACTAACTGCCAGGGTGTGTTTTTAATTAAATTATTAATGTAATAAATTGTATATATAATTAAAATCACCTTGACAATAGACTAATTGCTATTTAACATGAACTATTATAAAAGAGAAATGATAAGCCTCTCAACTAAAACTGGAATAACTTGACTTGGAGAAGGCGAAAGTTGCTTTTAACCTCTGTCACAGACGGGCTGACAAGATGGACCTGGGGTTATATTTAGGAAGCTGTTCAAGCTGCAATCTACAACAGCAGCAGCCCTAGCTTGGGTGTGGCACGTAGCCACAAACCCTAGCTCTAGAGGAGCAGTTTCTCCTCTTATGTTTTATTTTGGGCATGCATTCCTGTGTGATCTGGCTTGCTTTACATTTTAAATGACACAAAATGTAAGGTTACGAAAGTAAAAAGTTGGTTAGCACATGTGGTGCAAACTGAGCATGTAATACTCAACAAGCCTAAATTTCAACCGACAGATAAACCACCAGAGTATGTACAATATGGAACGTCTTCATCGTTTTCACTGTATCTGTTTAAACAAGAGTGAAATGTGCTGTTTTGTTTTACTTAACCTTAGAGGTTGTTTGGTTGATGTTGCAATATTCTTTTCAGGGTTAAACAGTCCAAAAAGCAGGTTTCCTTAAACATTGTTATGAAAAAGTGTCAGTTTACTGTATGTTATAAAAGGAGTGTTCCCAAACCTGGACATGTTGCTAACACTGCTTTAGATTTTAGCCCACGCTTTTTTAGGAACAGATGCCTGAAGGTTTTATTCATGCTGTAACTTGCCCATGGCATTTACCAAAGAATCTGAAGAAACACTAAACAAAGGGGATGGTTCTAACTGCTACTATCTCCGTTTATTTGCTTAAACATTTGAACAAATGCTGACCTCTGCTACAATAACACGCCTCCCAGACTTTCTTGGGTGCGTTTTTTTCCCGTCATGTATTGGTTGTCATTGTTTGCTATAACTCCACTCTCTATTTAAACAAACTAATCATATTTGCTCTTATGGCCAACATATTAAGGCTGTGATTATAGCATGTTGCATTTGAGAGATCACTTGTTAAGTGGTCACCCTTTAGTGTGTAAGTCTCATTCCACCACTAGATGACTGAACACGCATAAAAAGATTGCTATGGCTATTTATGGAAACAAAAAAAGTCAATGCATCTGCAAATTTACTGAATGCATGTAATCCAGTTTTTGGCATTTCAGGGAGCCAAAGCCCATCTCTGCATCATTTAATGCTACGTTCACATTCTCATACATAACACCACCTCAATTTTGAGTGGATGATAACCTCTCATTTCAAAGACATGAAGGGAAAACTTGAATATCAGGAGGAAAATACCATGCAGAACAAAGATGGGTACATTCTGTGAGCGCCATGCAGGCCATGTCCAGGCTAAAATTCAAACCCAAGAGGTAGCAGCACTATCCATAACACCACTGTGCTGACCCCCAACCCCCTCGCCATTAATACTATAGTACTGCCATTTACACTTTTATAAAAGGATATTTGGTTTTAATGCACATGAATAATGTTCTCCATTATTAAATCACTAGTAGTATAGCTTCAGTATACACCAATGTGGCCATTTATATGGGATTGATAAGAACTTCTAAAAATTATTGTGTTGTAGATAGCTAACTTCTGTGCCAAAGGGCAGAGTTGTTGGCACAGGAAGGAGGAAGGCGTGGGCTCCATTTTGGGGAGAGCTGCTGTTTATACCTATCTCACCTGAAAGTCAAAATAAAAAAAAATGTCAAACACACAGTTACAGCAGAAGAAGAGACACGCACTTTCGAAGAGAGATTTTCTTGACCAAAGTGAGCTTTTAAGTAGGGGTGGGTGTTTTCATCTAATTTTGTATGCCCGTTTCTGCAAATGCTGTTTTTGGCTTATTCGATTCCTAGAATTTGCTGAAGGGTTATGGCAAGTTGTTTCGTTGTTTGTTCTCTTCCTCTTCCCAGCAGTCTTTATTTTAAATTACACATTTTTTCAGTGAACCACAATGTAAAGGTAAATCACAATCACAGATATGCACTGCGATTATTCACATATTTTTTTTTCCTCCTCCTCAGTTGGCGTAGGTTAAATTACTTGAGGCTTTCCCTAAGAGGTGTAGACCGGCAGCCCAACAAGTTTAAAGATTTGAAGTCCCACACTGCCTACTATGGCAGATGCACCGCTTCTCAAAGTAACTCAAGAGGCTGATTTCATTTCACCCCTGTCCAATGTTGCAGTAGAGATGGTTCCTTTAGATTTTGTCACTTTTTATCATTACTAGCCAACCCACGACGTACCATACGCCGCATAATCAGGCCGGTTTTTTAATGATTTTTAAGCACAGGGAGAAAATTAACATTTGAAAAATCGGGAATGTAATAAATCAGCAAGAAAAGCAACATTGTAACAGTGCACGGAACGAACCAACACACAATCGTCCTTGACTGAAAACTGGCGGACCGCCATCGCACCTTCTCCTGCCAGATGGGGGGATGGGGTGGACGGTGCTCAGACACGGAGGGTGGAACGGGAGGAGAGGAGAAGGACGTCCATTCAGCTCCGTCCGTCATGCTAGTCTGCTGATTTCTCGTTCAGTATGCACTGCCTGCTCATGTGCCCACCTCCAACTCGTCACTTGTTGTCGTCTTTGCACAGTCCAGATGCACCTGTGACTCGCATAGACTTTTCATTGCTCTGTGCGATTTTGGCTGCTTTTCTATATATAATCCACCAAGACACCCGACCACGGTAGTAGCGAGGTGGGAGGGGGGTGTGTACAAAGGGTAGGGACGTAACCAGTGGGAGCATATGAGTCGCACTTAGTGGGAATTCCACGGTTTGCAGCCCCAATGGGGTTCAACGGCTTACCCACACCTCTCTGCGCCGGGTAGACACGCTCAATCTCATGCATAATTATTTATTCAATGCTAAATACTTCTGGAAAGACATGGTTGTCTAAAACGGGTTGGTGTGAGAATACAACAGTAAGTGAATGAAAAGATGGAACTCTGGAGAGAGCAACATATAATTGTCCGTCAGTGAAGGAAAGACGTTGTCTAAAAGGGATGTCATGTTTGTCGCGGATGTGAATTGCTGTATGTAGCGTGTAAAATAGTTTGCTATGGTGCATGCAGTCGTGAGTCGTAACCGAAAACTCAGTTTTTAAAGACTGCTTACTTCATTGTGTTTTAACCTCAGTTGTAAAGGATTGTTTTAAGGATCCCATGGGATACCCCTCGCAAACCGTTTTACACGCTGCATATGGCGATTCACCTTTGCGAGAAACGTGCCTCTATGAACAGTCAACGTGGCTCGGAGGTGCATGTGGCCTCTACGACAGACGAATATAAATGACACCGTTTTTTCTGTATCGTTGCGTCCGAGTTGGTGGCCGTGGCTCTGCAAGTTGTCATCGTATCCAATGGTCTTGGAGTTGGTGGGCGTGGCTCCTTGTGCGTACGCCATAGGTGTCTTACTTGTCGGCGGCTTAGTGAATCCACGCCCCTTCCAGCGTGCTTTCCATGGGTGTCTTGCCTTAGTGAATTATACAGTATATATAGATTCTTTTAGTGTATATGGCTGACCCCTTTGTTACAGGGCAATGCTACAATACATTTGTATTCATCAATTTTTTTTTCTTCACATGTTGTGATCTCCCCCGTTTGTCTGCATGAAACAGTGTTGCTCTCCATGCACCAGCTTTGTTGAAATGTGGCACACTTGTAGGATATTAGTCAAGACAGTTCAGTTTTCGTCGAGATATCTTGAACGCCAAATTTCAGAGCTTGTCTATCTGGAACTCACTTAGAATGTTTGTTTTTTTTTTTTTTACTATGAATTAGTTTAATGTTCCAGTTTTTTATGTTGATAGCAGTTGCACCAACTTATATATTTTCCTCATTTTCACCTCTAATAGCTGCAGACAATGTGCATTGGTAGAAGGTCTCTGTTACTGGTTGCTTGCTTGCATGGGACAGAAATCATCCATCCGCAAGTCAAGAAGGACACTCGTGGGGAAACCTAAACATCAGAAAGTTTGTTTCTGCTTTGTAAATTCTTTCCAGTGGTTTGAGCACAAACAGAAGAAAATCAATACATTAGCACCTCAGTCCTCCAAGTGAATTTTGTCACAACAAAACAGCTTTGCCAGGCCCATTTCATGAAAATTACTATTGCTAGATGTACGCATTCACAGAATGAAATACAAAAGGATTTTACAGTATTTATTTAGGTCATGTTAATTGGCACTTGAAGATTGTTGTGTGAATATGGGGTGGGTGTGTTTATGTGTGAGTGTGAGAGAAGTCCCTGTGATGAACTAGAATCCAGTCTGAGCCGGTTTTCAGTCCCTGATCTGGTGGGATAGCCTCTGGCCCCCACAAGCCTGAAATGGATCGAGAAAGTTCCAGAATAAACCTACTGAATGAACTCTGTCCATTGAGAGCCATAGCGTTTGCACAGTCCTTGAACGTACCTGAATGGTAAACCTTGCATACATTTTCTAAGTTGGTTTTAATTGGTGCACAGGCAGGCTACATGACTTGCTCAGCTACACACACACAGTTGGAGATATGGCCAGAAGTGTTCTCAGTCTTGCAGTTTACAGTAAAGTTGCCTGAGGGAACCAAACTTTTAAATTTTACTAAATATTCAGTAGTGTGGTGACAATAGAGTCCATAGAGGAAGTTTTACTGTAGTTTACATTAACCTATGGAAAGCATTCCTGGGTTGGGCGGAAATAACCCCACTTAATGACCGATAGTGGGTTGTTTCTAGAGGTGGGAGGAGAATATAGTTGCCAAGGCTCACTGGTGTGAAGAAGAAGCCATAGTTAAAAGAGAGAAAGTAAAAGGAGTGAGTGAGCGAGCCATCCCACCGTGTAGACACATGTTTAACACCTTTAGGGTTAGCGTTGAGGTCAGTAGGAGTTAGTGCTGCGTCTCTTTACTCTGTAAATTTGGATTCTTTCTTATGTGTATTGTTGTTGTTTTTGGCCTGCTTTGCATTATTTGATATGTGCAGAAATGACTCAAGAGATTCCCCTCCTATATTCTAGTTTTGTTTATTTTTTTTTTTTTTTTATAGGAATACACATATACTTTGTGTTTGTGCATATACAGTCAAAAGACATTATGTTGAAGCTATATAATGTACTGGTGATACCTAACCTGGTCTACTGTGTGCAGTTTTGGTCTACCGGCTACAAAAAAAATGTATAACTGCTAGAAAAAGTCTAGAGAAGAGTGACTAGGCTGATTCCAGGACTACAGGAGACGAATTATGAGGAAAAGGCTGATCTCCTTCAGTATAAGCAAAAGGAGATTAAGTGATGACATGATTGAAGTATTTAAAATTACATAGGAAATTAGTACAGTGGATTGAAACTGTTACTTCAAAAAGAGTTCATCAGAATTCTCCCTTCAGTTTCCATCTTCACACAGGGAACCATAGACACATGGAATAACTTGCCAAGTAATGTGGTAGGCAGCAGAGACATTTAAAACTTGACTGTGTTATTTTGGGGAAATTCAGTGGATAGGACTGGTGAGCCTTGTTGGGCTGAATGGTATGTTCTCCTCTAAATCTTGCTAATATTCTGATATCTCTGACTGACTGCTGACTAATTTGCAGACATGTTAAATTTAACCAGTGAGATGAAGTGTAAACCTAATAAATACCTCACAGATCAAAGTTTGCTTTCATAGTGGAACAAGGCAGCACTTAAATGAATCCTAAGGAAACCTTCAATCAAATAGAAACTGTGAGCAGGTGTGGAGCCAGGATTGCAAAACACAGTACGCTGGTTCGGAAATCCTGCTTCTCGGTGCATATGGTGTGATCCATTTTTATAACAATATGAATTGTGGAGAATAGAGAAAATGACTACCTGCTTAGTTCTGAACATATTGGCATATTATAAGTGCTTTTGTGGATTTTGCCTGTTTATGATATGTAGTTCTCAGTCAGTGTGGTGGTGTGTGTTCTAGAATAGTTTTAGAGGTAACGGTATACTGCACATTATAGCCTGTAAGTAAAATATACGAGTTGAACCTGATGAAAGTTTTATCAACCCACACAGTAAACTGATTTACCATATGCACTAGTCAAGCTGCCAGTTTACATTGTGCCCAGTCTGATAATCTGCGGCTGCTTTGAGCATGTAATTAAGTCTATTCTTTATTTACTTGCTCTTGCATTGGACCTTGGAAGGGTGCACTTTGCTTATATATTCATGGTTAAAAAATAGCTTTATTGTGAAAGACAATAGTACTAGGGTCAAAGAGTGCCAGCAACAAGAACGTGACTGGGATGGGAAAGGCAAAGTGAGAGTGAACTACATGTAGGAGTGGTCTTGTTCCTGTCAGGGTGGGGACATATGGACTACTCAAAGGCAAGCCAACTTGTACAGTATATGTAACTGGATGCTCTAGAAGGTCAAGGTACTAGTCCTGAATCAAGGATTATAAGCTGTCTTGCATAATAGCTGGCCACTATCTGGAGAAGCTGGACCTAGATTTAGAGTAAACTTAAGAAGCACTGGAAGGAGGTGGCTGCTTCCCATTTAATTGGTCTGGAGGAATGTGTTACCTCCGTTCTGAAGTGGTGAGGTGTAAGACTGCATTGCAGAGCTGGGCATATACGTACAACTGAATGCTCAGTAGTGTTGTACTAACAGCTGGTAGTCTGACTTCTGTTTTGGCAATCAGGATGCCCAAAGTAGTTCCAGGGCTTGGATAGAAATGAGAAAAGGGGAGCAGATGAAGCAGATGCTGGTGGAAGAAAGAAGCTGATGAAAGAATGTGTGAGACTTGCAGAATGACATGTCTTGATGGAACTTGTTGGAATTTGTCAAAAAAATTGAAACAACTCAACTGACTAAGAAGAACAAGAATGGTTGCAGTGTTCAACTCCCCAACCCCCGTTCATTTTGTTTTCTCTTTCATATCCTCTTTATGCTTCACTTTGATGCTTTTGGCCTTCTTTTTATTGCATTTTATTTAGAGGCAAACTTCAATTGTGCTCCTTTCTGATATTTATTGTGATTTCACCTTCACTGGTCTGATTGGTTGAAACAAATAATCTAAGCAGACTTAATTTGTCTCTCCCCAAAGTGTTATTCATTATTACAACTTTTATCAAACACTAATTATTTATAGGAAGAATCTATATGATACTTTCAAGCATTATCATTAAAGTACAGTCTGATCATAGTAAAAGACTTGAATCTAGGATATGGTTGATTCGATAGACCTGATACCTCCATTTACCGATATTCAAGTCATTCTGATCTTCTAACCCTTAGCCATACAGTATGTATTGTGCTATAGCATTTTAAAAATGTGGTTACACTCTACAGGTACAGTATGTTGCACCTTGGTAATCTGTTGAACAGATGATTCTCAATGGGTCTTCCCCCAAAAAATATATTAAATAGGTTTTTGTTTTTCCATTATAAATTTCTATCTGTTGAATTTATTTTCTGTTTCCTTTTGCTGTATATTTAATCTTTCATTCCCTTTTGCAGTGTTTATTTTTTTTATTCCACCACCATCAATTTAACATTCAAAATAGGTGAAAGACTATGGAAAATCAAAACATTGTTATTCCATTTCAAATCAGCATAATTTTCCAGAAATCTTGTGCATAATCTCGAATACCCATGTTATCCAAGAGATACTCTGTAAAATTATTTTGATGTATGATCAGTACTTTACACGATAAAGCCACTTTTGTGAGGGAGAGGGGTGTCAAATTTGACACATTTATTTTTTCATCAATTTCACAGGACCACATCTAGAATTAAACCACCTAGTTCAATTTGTGCATACTGGTACCTTTAGAGGTATAATACATAACAAGATCAAAATGTTTGGTCCAGATGACACTACTTGGTAGGAGCAGACCTTCATAAATGGAAAAAATACTTTGTCTTTTTTTGTTTCTTCAATAAGCATTCTTCTAACTGCAGCCTTTTTATCAAAATTTAGATACCTACACAGGGATTTTCAGAAGGTTATAAACAAACAAGAAACTGCATCAGGGTTTGACCAGCAGACCTCTAAAATGTGAAAATCTCATTTTGGGTCTAATTTTCAGACATTTTTAAAATTATTTTCTCTAAAACAAGCCTTACTTATGTGCATCTTTCAGTTTTATTTTCCATTCTAAACATGGGCTAAATTCACCATTTGTCAATAGTGATAATCATCATGTTCTTCATCACTAACTTGGGTATAGGATTAATGAAAAAAATAAACCACCAAAGGCACATTAATACCACACATGAAGAACAGCCACTTGATGTATCATTAAATACAACACTAGTTGTAACGAAATGTTAACATCTTGGTATTGCATCAGCTGGAATGTGACCTATTTTATTTCTGTTTCAATCAAAGTGTAGAATGTAGGGTATCTTTGTCTTTGAGATCATGATGGTACTGCCACCCAATGACTGTTGTAGGTACACTAAACAGTACAATAACTCACTGTAATGGCACCCAACAAAGATCGTCACTTGGTGGCCAATGGAAAGACTGTGCAGGATAGTTTGGATATATGAAACATATCAGGATGTCTGCACTTCACTCTTGTCACAAATCACTTTGATCCAATTTTTTTCGTCAAACATGCACCCAACATAGCCTCCAGTAAGACACTGGTTTAATGTGAGGGGTGCATCTGATCCATCAGGAATGTGATTGTGAGAGGGCAGCATCTCAGTTGCTGCTTCAGTGGTAAATATTCAGCAGACACCCAGCTGACTTTGAGTTTGCCACCTTGTAGGGATGTAACAGTGTTATTCTTGAGTACCAGGTAGTCTTTTGGTCATGGAGAATCACATTCTGTGTTCAGCAACATGAGATGTTATTTGAAATGAAAAAGTTTGGCATTTTTTGTAACTTACTGATTGAGAATTCTGTGATTACCATTATTGGCACATGGCACATTTAGCCTATGTTTAGGATGGAAAATTCACATGAAAGATTTGCATAAGAAAAGTAAGGTTTGTGTTTTGAGAAAGGCACAGTGTAGAATAAATGAAAATCCATCCATCTATCCAATTTCCAACCCGCTGAATCCGAATACAGGGTCACGGGGGTCTGCTGGATCCAATCCCAGCCAACACAGGGCACAAGGCAGGAGCCAATCCTGGGTGCCAATCCACCGCAGCACACACACAAACACACCCACACACCAAGCACACACTAGGGCCAATTTAGAATCGCCCATCCACCTAGCCTGCATGTCTTTGGACTGTGGGAGGAAACCGGAGTGCCCAGAGGAAACCCACGCAGACACGGGGAGAACATGCAAACTCCACGCAGGGAGAACCCGGGTCTCCTAACTGCGAGGCAGCAGCGCTACTACCGTGCCGCCCTAAATGAAAAATATTTTTTTAAATTATCTGCAGAATTCCACATGCTTTTAAGGTGCTCTGAAAATGAAATCCAAAATTATTTTTTGGATTTGAGATGTCTGCTGTTCAAACCCTGATACAGTTACTTTCTTGTTTATTGCTTTTTCAAAAAGCTTATATAGTTATCTGAATAAAGAAAAAAAATAATTTCCATTACAATCAATCATATATTTATATGTGTACTGTATATGTACAGTATATATGTTCAGGGCCGGATTTAGACTTGATAAGGCCCTAAGCTATTTGAGACATGGGGCCCTTTATAAGTCCAGATATTCTATGTAAGTGCCAAATATGATTTGTTTTGGGGCCCCCCAAGAAGGCGGGGGCCCTAAGCTATAGCTTGTGCAGTTTATACGTAAAGCCTGCACTGTATGTGTTGTGTGTGTGTGTGTGTATGTATGTGTGTATAAATATATATATAGTGTATGCATATATACACTGATCAGCCGCAACATTAAGACCACCTGCCTAATATGGTGTAGGTCCCCATCGTGCTGCAAGAATAGCTCTGGCCCATCGAGGCATGGACTTTGTAAGCCCTCTGAAGGTGTCCTGTGCTATCATGCACCAAGATGTTTAAAGTAGATCCTTTAAGTTCATAAGTTGCGAGGTGGAGCCTTCATGGATTGGATATGTTTTTTCCAGCACGTCCCACAGATGCTCAATCAAACAGACTGGAGAATTTGAAGGCCTAGTCAATACCTTAAACTGTTTGTCATGTTCCTCAAGCCATTCCTGAACAATTTTTGCAGTGTGGCAGGGCAACTACCTAAGGTTTTTAGACATTGGTCTCGATGGTATGTGGTGATCTTCGCACTGTGAATGAATAAAAGACCAGTGCACTGTAATCATACTGCCCATCATGTCCCATTACTCATTTTTAATTGCACCACATTTATCCCAACAACTATTTACCTATTTCTTAGTTATTGGAAGCTGTATGAATATGTTCACTATGTTGATTTTGGCATGCATTCATGTGTACAAGCAGGTAAATATTGCAGTAAGAAGTTTTTTTGCACGAGTTTTCTAGTGTCAGGTTCCAAATTTACCAAAGCTGGATACATTAGTCATTGAAGAGGAAAGTAATAAGGAATAATTTAGTCATCTTGCCAACCAAATGTTTTTCTTCAGAAGCATGGATTCCTATAATTTGTAAACTTGAAATTGTTTTTTATTTTTTCTTAATTGATCTTTTAGTAGATTTCCACGTTATATTTCCAGAATTTACAAGTATAAAATTCATTTATTCTCCTGTGACAGTTAAAATATTTTGATTTAGAGATATTGATAAACTTTAAAATGTTCCAGTGTTCATGTCCAATACATGGACAAATGTCACTGCTGATATGAATTAAATTAACTTTTGTGGAAGGCAGCTATATATGAGACTTTTTTCAAAATTAGCCTCTGTTAGATATCTGACTGCATGGCAGGTGCTTACGTGTGCTTTAAAAACCTGCTTATTCTCAGAAACATAGTTTGTAAAATGCCATGTACACCTTTATTCCAATTAGACAAACTGGGTTATTGGTCTCTGAAAGACCAGGGGCCTCATGCATAACGCCGTGCAAAGAATTCACACTATAACATGGCGTATGCACAAAGCGGAAATGTTCGTACGCACAAAAAAATCCAGATGCATAAATTTGTGCGAATGCCAACTTCCACTCCAAAAATCCTGGCCAGCGTGAAAAGTAACTCACGTGCATGTGCCTGCTGCCACTCCCCATACTCCTCCCAGAATTATGCCTCTTTGAATATGCAAATCAATATAAATAGCCCTTAAGCTCAGCGTTCTGTGAAAAGGCAATGGCAAAAGCATGGGGGGAAAAATATAAGAATTTCAGCAAATACCAAGTGGAGGCAAAGAAAAACGTACCATTTGTTGGTTTAAATAGTGGGATAAACAACAAAAGGAAGTTGATCGAGTGACATAGAGTGTCGGAGAAACTCGAAAGCTCAAGTTTACAAAGTCGCACAGTGCCCGAAATTAAAAAGAAGTTGTCAGATATCAAAGTCACCGTGAAAAGGTGAGTCGTAGCCCACCGTCTGAGTGTCATATGAAAGCTTATTAGGGTACAGAGAAAAAAAATAGGCACAGAGTGGGGAAAAAAGCAGGAAATGTCAACTTTAATCTCTAAATTTGCAGTTTAATCACGTAGTTTATTTTGTCAGTAAAGTAGAACATTGTAAACTTCATCTTTAAAATCGTTTAATTTACTAGTTTCTCAAATCCCATCATAACTAAAGTAGAATGTTAAATGCTTTGTTTTGTATTTGATCTTCTGTGTGCTCTGTGTGTGAATCACTACGTACTGTACTTCCAGGCTTTCTCTTCCTCTGACAGGACACAGAATCCATTACATTCGTAATATTACAGCTCTTTGAATAATTAAAATACTGAGATGTATACTTGATATCATTTTCATGATGATAGGAGTTAAAGCATGTTATTAAATATGGGAACACAGTGGCGCAGTGATTGTTCCTGCCTCACCCAAGATGCTTATTGTGCCGTGAGCGACCTTCAATTAAATAATTTATTGCAGCAATACTGTCTGTTTCAAACGTACTAACCTCCAATTCCTTTCCTTCCTTTTCTTTCTCCAAATACCCAATTGCCACACAATCAGCTCTGTAATAGACGTTAAGCCATCTGTAAGCTTAGAACACAGATTCTTCAAAACTTTTGAGAAACTTTGAAATATCTTCGTAATACATGTTTGTTTATTCTATCCATCTATCCTTCCAGTATCACGTCAGCACCAGCAAGAATACAGCACAAGGCAGGAACAATCTGTGAATGGAGCGCCAGCTCCTCGCTAGCGCTGCGGCACCGTGTCCTCACATGTTTAATTATTAACAATACAGACTACTGAAATCAAGTTAGTTTTATCTGTGTAATGTAATATAAACATATTTTGCTGCATTTCATCTTAAAAATGATATCGTCATCATATGTAAATGCACGCTTTATAAAGTGGCTCAGGTTGTGCAATATTATAACTATTGCAAGTTTGCAGTGAGGTGATTGTACTTAGAAGTACAAAGCGTTCTACAAGGAGCACTTGATAGACTGATTGAGTGCATTTAGAGCTCTTGGGATGAAACTGTTTCTGAACCGCGAGGTCCGTACAGAAAAGACTTTGAAGCGTTTGCCGTTTGAGAGCAGTTCAATAGACAGCATGGCTGAGGCAGCGTGTGCTTGATGCTGTATATCGATAATTCTCTTTCCAGTCAGCTGCTGAGCTGTGATTCCCCACTCGGATATAATGATATAAATACTCCGAGTGGTGCAGTGAGAGTAATATGGAAAAAGATAATCTGCTATTGCAACCCCTAACGGGAGCAGCTGAAAGTAGAAGAAGGTGCAGTAAGAGGAACAACGCTAAACAGCTATGGTATTTAGAATACTTCGGCTATTCCCTGGACCATTATATTGCTACAGGTTAATTACAATCAGATGCCTTAATCTAATAAACAATATGCAGTTAGTTTCAGTGTATATGATAAAGCCGTGTCAGGGATGTGGATCTAAAAAAGACAGGGTAAACACACAGGAACAGTAGCACTGCTTTGACGCTGAGTGCTGCCAGTTTGCAAAACCGAGTGGAGAACTTGTGTACGCTAAGGTTGGAGATACCGTGAAAATGTGTGTGGCTTTACAGCAAGTTTAGGTTTTATACATTGTGATTTGAACGTGGAAACGTTCGTACGCAACATTTTTGTGCATATGCACCTTTATACATGAGGCCCCAGGTCTGCATGCATAGTAAACCCTTATCTAGGTTACAGTTAAAGATTTTGTAGCCTGTGCATCTTTGCTTTGCCCTCACATCCAACAATCGCGGGTAGAAAACAATGGAAGCATCCATAAAATTAAATTTCCTGGGGCAATTGCTAAGGCAGTCGCATTATTCCATCTCCTAGTTCAAGTAATCTGTCTGTATTTAAGAAAAATCTAAACTGATGTTGATAAGCTGAACATACAGTGCTAAACTCTACAACATGGCACCATACCTGTTTTTCAGATTCATGATGGGCATTAATGAAGTTTAATTTTTTTTTGCGCATTTTTATGACATCGAGAAAGGAGAACTACGTTAGTGAGGTTACACATGTAAACTGGCTTTATAACAAATGACATTTCTGTCTTATCCCAGTTTTGTGTGCGCATGTAATAAACGCTCTCAACAAGAGTGTTTTTTGAGGAGCTAACAAAATGCTGGGCCACCTCCTGCCAACAAATGACTCCTTGATGTCAGACAAGCATTTAGCATAAAGCAGGTTGAGATATGTACAAAGGGTGACTGGTTTTAACTAAGAGTTTTCTTCCTAATTGTGAGAATATTAGGACAGAAAGGTGGAAACAACCAAAATGAGCATAGAAACTCTTGTAATGGAGCTGTGGAGTGCTTTATGGGGGCAATGAGGAATCCTGGTTGAGTATAATGTTCTCACATGTAAAAGTTTATGAGATGAAAGCAGAGTCGTTGGCCTTTTCCAGCTATGCCTTTGAGTAGCTGAATGCTTTTGATCAGAAGTAGTGATACACAGTTTTATTTCTTGCTGATTAACTATTACAGATTTAACTTCTCCATATTTCTTTGTCTTCCTAGGCGCATTTGTAATCTGTTGGACCCCTGGACTTGTTCTGCTTCTTCTGGATGGACTACACTGTACCCACTGCAAGCTGTGTAGTGTCAAACGGTGGTTTTTGTTGCTAGCCTTGCTGAATTCTGCCATGAATCCAATTATCTACTCTTACAAGGATGAAGAAATGTGGAATACCTTTAAGAACATACTTAGGTATATTTTTTGTAGGAAAAATGATGCAATGGTATCAAGGGCAAACTTAAGAGCCTTGAGTTCCAGCATTGACAATGGAAGCAGATACAATGATGAAAGCCAGGCCTCGTTCCGTGAGGGTCTTAAAGCATAGCTAAGTGACAGACCTCCCCCAACAGGTATCTGCTAATAATAGAGACTTATCACATGGAGTGTGCTTTAAAATCTGCCAAAGTGATGAACATTTTAATGCTTAAAAACGTGATCATATCCAGTATGCTAAAAGGCAATGCTCTTTAAGTCTATACATTGTTTATTGCTGTGTAAAAAAATGGATTTTAAGTCTGCTGTGCCCTCAAGGCAATCAGTGAGGCTTTTATGAAGACCAGTTCAGTGTATATAATAATAGAAATGTGTCATTGGACTCCTGTGTGGTTAGCAGACAAGTTCATTGCCACTATGATGCTCATTCTCATTACCTCTGTGCAAGTGTTATTGTGGATGTCACATACAAAGCATGTACTGGAAACCACTGCAACTTTTAATGGTATTCTTAGAAATGCACTGTATCAAATGTAGTAGCAGGGAAGGCGCGTGTTTTTTTTTTTTTTTTGTGTATGAATATTATTCACTTTAACACTTTTTAGTAAAACTTTATTTTACAGGTGTACATGTTTTGTATAATACGGTATATGAGCCATTTTGTGAACTTTTTTGCATGCTCTTCTCACTTTCTTCAATCATTGTGTATTATTATTGTAAAGTATTGAAACACACTGCAGCAAAGTCATTGTCTATTATAATCGAGAGCTCAAGTTTGCATTCTCATTAAATGTATAGTATATATAAACCCTTCATTCTGGCCAGTGTATATTTTGCTTTAATGTGTTTCTCAATTTTCAGTTATTGTTAGAGATCACAATACCCATAAGGAAATGTGAACAATGAAGCTTGTATTTTTATTGTATTGTTATTAAGTGTGGTCGTCATATACAGAAGAGTACCAAATATAATTTTTTCTGATGGGTGATTTCAGATTCCATTGTCTGTGTGTGTTAACACAGACTAATGTGTAAACATTGTGAATAAAGGTTGGCATTCTTTAAAGTATTAAAGTGTGCAGAAATCTGCCTTGCTCGCCAGCACCCAACTCGTACATTCACATGTCAAAATGTGTAAGGAAAGGATCTGCAATAAACTCCTCAAAGTCCAATTCTCCGTTCTCCGATTTCCTTGCGAGTAAAGACACTTGATATTTGGTGTTCAACTGCTCGGTCTCCGCATTGGGCTGCTGCTCTTTCACCTTGAAGGCCCTGTTCATCATTGCTAGTTTTGCTCTGTCCTATGGGATCATTGGGAATGTCAGGATTTTTTTTTTTTTTCTTTTTTTCTTTTCTCAAGCTAATTTCATTATCCAGGGTTTAAAATTAATTTTTGAAATTTAAGCTGAAAGTGTGTTGGGTGGGGTTGTTAAACCCCCAAGTTTGTTATTAATATTTCAGATAAGTTTTAATGTCACAACTTATTCTTTCTGATGTTTGCAATAGTTTATGAAATTTTGAGTCAATAAAGTTACCTGCTATTCTTTCAAATTTTTTTTTTTTTTTTACTTTTCTACTAATTTAACTTTAAATGTTTTCTTTCATGTAAAGATTTGCACTCATATTAGGCCACAAAGCCAGACTTTTCAAAGAAAGCTTGCATTGTTAGAGTAATACAAAAATATCCAGAGAATGTAAAATATGCTGAGTAAAATAAGTATTTTTTACGTTTTCATCCATACTTAACCGTTTTGCTTGCCAGAGTGTAATTTTTTGCAGCTTAATGACAATTGAGTTGTCAGCACAAGTCTGTAAGTGTGACTGAGAATAATTTTGATGAACTTAATGCTGTTAAAATATATTTAACATATTGTTAACTTGGCACAGTAGGGCACACTGATTAGTAATTCAACTTTACAGTGACAGTATGCAATAATCTGTGTGGAGTTTCCATGTTCTCCCAGTGTCTTGTGGGTTTTTTCTGGGTTCTTCAGTTTTTCTCCTGAGTTCTCAAGATGGTGCAGGTTTGGTTAAATGGCCTCCGTGGGTAATTGAGCGGACCCTGCAGTGGACTGGTACCCTGCCCAGGCCCTTTTCCTGCACTGTGCCCACCTTTTCTTGCACAGACACACTCTTGCTGTGTGCTCCTTTGAATTAAAGTAGTCCATTTTAAGAATGGCTAGACTGTGAATAAACATATTTGCTTTAAGATTACCGCAAACTGTTGCCAGAACCAATGGGCATTTATAAAAGCCCAGAGCAGAATGTAAAGGTGCATGGTGATCACTCTGGAGAAGGCGTCCTACCTCATTTCAGCTGGCAGCTTTAGTCATGAGTATATCTATAGCCAGCTTTCTTGTACATTATCCTTGAGCATTTTTTTATATGTGTGTGTGTCTGGTTTTACTTTAAATTAAACATTTTAAAGAAATTACTATTATGAACATCTTTAGATATCACAGTAGAGCCACAGATTGGCAATGGTCAGTTCACCAAATAAAAATGAGTGAAAATGACTTGTATTGTTTAGTGAATTCATGTTTAGTTTCCTTAAGTTTTGTATTGATTTGAGTACAAGAATATGCTTCAGCTTGTTTTAGTCTTCACTTTAAGTTTAGTTTCTTACAGTACAGTTTAAACAAAGAGCATTGAGCAGCAGCCACTTGTTCAACGCCACTGAGCAGCCAATTGCAGAAAATCACAGTGGTGTATTCTGCATGGTGAAGAGCAACTGCAGCACGAAGATGACATCCTGGGCAAGCAAGCTTAATAAAACGTAAGTACTGATAAACATCAGTTAGTGCCTAAGTAAGAAACCGTAATTTCAAAAAGACCTCGAGTTTTCCTGCAATAACTGTGAAAGTTTGCTTACCAAATACTGTATGTATGGGAAATTTGCACATTAGTAATTTCCACAAATTCAGATTTTTTTAAAGTTATGTGGGAACCCTCAGTCCTGAACCAGATTACAAGTTTTGATCCTCTGTGTCTTGTTTTTGCTTTTAGCGGAACTGCTTGATGATTAGAAGCCTTTTTCTGCTCTCATTATGTAGTCTGTGATATAATGCAGTGTGTGGTTTACTTTTATAGGATTGGCATTTCCTCATTGCTTGTAATACTCAAGGGTGTTTTCTTTTAGTTTCTTTTTCAGTTAACTTTTTTCTTTACTGTGTTTGCTCCCTTGATTTAATCTAAATAGTAATACTTGGCGAGCACAATAGCAGAATTGTGACAGTGCACACTAAAGAGTGGGCATCATGTTACTGCCGTTCCACTTTGGACTTGTTAGTAGGTAACAGCTTAAATTAGCAAAAGAAATCAGTGAACAAAATCTCTTCAGCAGAACTCGGCACCCAAGCTTTTATTCAGAATGATGCAGAATGAATATTGTGGATCTTCTAAACTTGTATTGTCATGATATTTTTAGCCTTCTGTGTGTTGTTTTTAGTTCAATTGTGTGATGCTCCTCAAGAGTTGTCCAAATCTGTAATATGGCAAACTGGTGGGAGCAGAGAAATGGGCCAAATACTTCAAAGTCTGGTCTGAAACGTGGAACTGAGTATGTGGTCAGCTGAAGGCTGCATTTGTTGCATTCCATCTTGCCTACAGAGCAGTCAGTAAGTGTTTGAAAGAACTAAAGCAGAAAAGACAAAGATTTGTTAAGTGGAACATTAAAGGCCACACATGTGAAATGTCAAAGCATTTTAGAATTTGAAATGCACTAAATATCATATCAGTTAATCATAACACATTTATTGGTCTGTTCCAGAGGTGCATATCCTGAGTCTTCTGTGTAACAAGATGATGTTGAGTTAACTCATTACTGTAATTGTGTTACTAATTGCTTTTTTCCTGCTGTGTGCCCTTTTTTTTTTTTTTTGGACGAGTAACAGGTGACTGACTGTGTTGTAAAAGGTTTTTTTATTTTGATGTACATTGAAATGTTCCCATTTTGGTGAAACTGACAGTTTTGTGTCTTTATTGAGAGCTTTACTGGTCCTACCAGCTCTCGCGATCTTTGGGCTAATCGGCACCTTCACCGTGTGCAGTGCACTTTAGAGTCGTGTTTTGTTACGGCTAAAAGCACTGCTCACGTAGGCTGTCTTTAGTTCGCTTCTGGGTGGCCACTCGTGTGCTCTTTTCGTTTTTAGTCTCACAACCAGTCAGTTGTTTACCCTCTAAATGATCTCATTTTTTCATTAACTTGTCTTTTTCTTTTATTGATATTGTTTAATTTTGTCGGTTTTTACCTTCAGTGAAGTGCAGTTGTGGGAGAAGTGTATTCATAATAAATTTAGAAATTTGCATTCTGCTTTAAATACCTAAATCTCTTTTGCCATTTTCCCATTTGCTTTTTTCTGCCCCCTTAATTGTATCCTAATAATGACAATTAAAAACAAGAAGGGTAGATACCAAGGAAAGCAATGGATGGTGAACGCCTGCAATTACTTCTGTGTCTGACCCACCAGCATGTTTATTAGTAAAAGCCTCATCACATTATGTGACTTTTCCAGCAATTCATTGACATAATCCTAACAAGATCTCCAGCAACTCGGTCCAGTGAGTTTGTGTCACGCCCCGAATATGTCAGACAGGTTTGGTTTGTTCCAAGTGATATGGGGTGGCACTGTGTGAGTGCTTGTGTGCTCAGCCAGATATATGCAACCCTAGCGTGTTGGACCTGACAAATAGAAGAGAAGCTTGTCAGTCTAATGATTTATGTACCACAACAGAATAGAAAAATAAAGGTCAAAGATTAAGACTGATCTCGCCGAACCTGTAAAGCTTTCACACGGGCACTAACTCCGTCATGCAGCCTTTAATTGGCTGTCAAAAAAGTGGAGAGCTTGTAATACTTTGGAAGGTGGCACTATGCTAGAAACATAATCTTCTAATTTGATAAGCATTCGTGTAATCGGACATCCTTGGGCAAAGCTGTCGAGTCTGACAGCCGTTCAAGTTCAAGCACTTTATTGTCATTGCATAAATTACTTTTGTGACAACCCCAAGGTGCATTTAAAATCCAAAAGACAAAGAGTTTAAATAGATAACAACACAATAAAAAGAACTAAAAACAGAGTAATCATATAAATTATGTCCAAAATATTAGCAAAATGCCTTATACAATGTTAAAAGTCACCAAGTAACCAGGATGGATTATCATTTCATAAATGTACAGCACCATAGATTTTTGCACATTAGTAAACAGTATATTACACATTACCTACGTAACTTTATTTTTTGTACATGTTCAATGAAAAATTATTTGAGACTAAGGAGATATCAGAGTTCAACAAGTTTGTCGCAGTTGGGAAGAAGCTGTTTTTTTGTCAGTTTCTCCATGTACGGATTAATCCGGATTAAATGCCTGCCTGACAGAACAGTGCATAAGCAACTTCTGTCCAGGATGAGAGATGTCCTTGATGATGATTTAGCTCTTCTTGTGTAGATGTTCAAGTAGTGGCAGTTCAGTGCCAATGATGTCCTGTGTTGTTTTTTTATGACCCACTGCAGGGCTTTTTTGGCAGCTTTGGTGCAGCTGTTGTACCAAGCTGTCATGCAGTTAGTCAGAATGCTCTCTGTGGTGGATCTCTAAAAGCTTCTGGGGAATGTTTGCTCTCCTTAGCCTTTTCAGAAAGTAGAGCTGTTGTTGTGCTTTGCCCACTACCACTGAAGTGGTGTGAGCCCAGGAGAGGTCCTCTCTGATGGTGGCTTTTTCCACAGCCTCTGCTTTAATAGTTACTGGACTGTAAGGGGGCTTTCTAGTGATCCTAAAGTCCACAATGACTTGTTTGGTCTTTTTGGTATTTAAGACCAAGTTGTTGGTGGTTCATCAGCTGATTTTGTATGATGGTGTTAAACGCCAAGCTGTAGTCCACGAAGAGCATCTTAATGTAGGTGTTGGCTTTTCAGGGTGTGAGTGGGCAGCATGCAGAGCCACACAGGTGGTGTCCACAGTCGATCTGTTTGCCCACTAGGCCAACTGGTGTTTGTCTGGATCAGCTAGGACAAAAGCTTTAATGTGACTGATTACCAGTCGTTCAAAACACTTTGTGATAACGGGTGGGAGCAACTGGTCATTAGTCATTAAGACAGGTTATCATGGGCTTTTCTTGGAACAGGTATGATTTCAGTGTCATCCGTAAGGGCTGGCTACTTTGAGCAGTTGTTCAAAGCTGATCCTCCGGTTAGGACTTTGGCTATCTCTGGGTCCATGGTTCTTGAGGCTGATCCTCCAGTTAGCTGTTAACCACCCAGTCTCACTGAGATTGCACAGATGGTGAACCAGCTGAGGGGAGGAAACGCTGCAGGGATCTGTGGCATCCGGGGTGAACTTCTCCAGGCTGGTGGTAAGGCTGTCGTCCTGGCATTGCAGTTAATCTTTGCTTCCATTTGGGAGACTGGCATCATCCCAACTGACTGATGTCCCTATCTGGAAAGGAAGGGTGATCGCCTGGATTGCAGCAACTACAGGGGGATAACACTGCTCTCTGTGCCGGGTAAGGTTCTTGCTAGGGTCATCCTCAGTAGGATCCGTGATCACTTGCTCACCTACCAGTGACCAGAACAGTCTGGTTTTACGCCTAAATGTCTACCATCGACCACATCCTGGCACTGAGGGTTCTCATGGAGCGCAAACACTACTAATGGCAGAATTTCTTTGTAGCCTTTGTCAATTTTTGTAAAGCGTTCGACTCAGTTGATCGAAGCTGCCCTGTTAAACATCCTGAGGGTTCGCGGGATCCCCTTGAGGTTGCTGGATATCATGGCCGACTTGTACACTGGTACTGTGAGTGCTGTGCAGAGTGGAGGCAGAACCTCTGCGTTTTTCCCAGTTGATTCTGGGGTTCATCAGGGGTGTGTTCTTGCTCCTACTCTGTTCAATGCTTGTATGGACTGTGTGTTGGGCAAGGTTGTGGGGTCCAGCGGCTGTGGGGCATCTTTTGGTGAAGATTCACTGATCTTGACTTTGCTGATGATACTGTGATCTTCACTGAGTCAATGGAGGCTCTGATTGGGGCTTTCAAGAGACTGAGCGAGGAGTCTGAGTATCTGGGCTTGCGAGTGTCCTGGATAAAAACCCAAGATCCAGTCCTTTAGTGACCTCTTGGGCACAGCCATCAGCAGTGTGTCTGTCTGCAGAGAAAGTGTTGACCTTGTTAAGAGGTTTACTTACCTTGGCAGTGACATTCATGTCCCTGGTGACTCTTCCTATGACGTCAGTAGACAGATTGGGAGAGCATGGTGGGGGTGGGGGGTATGGGGTCATGAGGTCCCTGGAAAAGGGGTGTGTGGTGCTCCCGATATCTATGCAAAAGGACGAAGGTCCAAGTCTTTAGAATCCTGGTGCTTCCTGTATGCTATATGGTTGCGAGACATGGACGCTATCCAGTGACTTGAGATGAAGACTGGACTCCTTTGGTTCTGTGTCTCTCCGTAAAATCCTTGGGTACCGTTGGTTTGGCTTTGTGTCAAATGAGCGGTTGCTCATGGAGTCCCGAATGAGGCACATTACCTGCATTGTGAGGGAACGTCAGTTACGGCCATGTGGCGCATTTCCCTGAGGGTGATCCAGCTCGTAAGATCCTCATTGTTGGGACCCGAGTGGCTGGACCAGGCCAAGGGGTCGCCCACTTAACACCTGGTTGCGGCAGATAGAGGGTCATTTCCGGAGAGTGGGACTGGACCGCGTGTCTGCCTGAGGGGTTGCAAACCGGGATCCTGAGTTGCAACACACTATACCAGTGAATGCTCCCCAACTTGACTTCTATAATTTCAGGCATGAGGGGACTATACAGTACATAAGGAGACTGTGAGGTTGAATATGTGTGTGAATCCCTCCGCTAGTTGGTCAGCGCAGGCTTGGAGCACATATCCTTGCACAACTTCAGGACTTGCTGCTTTCCCTATGTTAATGTTATTGGGTGCCCATTGTATCTTGTGTGTGAGTGGAACAAGAGGGCTGTGAGTCTTCTGACAGTTTAAAGCTGACTGGAGGCTGGTTATTGGCTTTGTCAAACCAAGCAAAGAAACTAACAATAGCAGCATGCACAGGTGCTGTGTCTTTGTGCTTTTTTTTTTTTTTTTTGCTTTTGCGTGTGAATAACTTTTTTTTTTTTTAAATACAGTTATGGTGTTACAAATGAGTGTGAGCATTTACCACAATTGCCAGAAGCTTTTATGGATTGGTTCGAACTGCACAGATCTTTATTATAACTTGGAAGCAATACTGCAGCAGCTTCTCAGATCACCAAGACTGTCGTTGACATCTGCCCCTGGAGGGAGACGCTGCAGACAGTGCTGGGACAGGAGGCAGAACAGGGATAAATGAGCAGGCCCGATAGCCAGGCAAAGAGCTGTTCTGTATGAAGCCCCTCTCCCTAGTGCTCTTATTGCAAGTACTAGATCACTCACCAACAAAATGGACGAGCTCCCACTAGACATTGCCACACATAAAATTGCAAAGGACTGCTGCCTTCTAATTTTTTTCAGAGATGTAGCCGAATCCCAGCATACTGTATGTTGCAGTGATCTATTAGGCCACACGCTCTATCGTGCCAATAGAACGTCCGATTCCAGTAGGAAAACAGGAGGGGGGAGTAGTGATGCTTGCTGCACTAATACAACAGTAATCAACAAGATATGCTGTCCAGACCTGGAATATTTAATGCTAAGATGCTATTTTATTTGCCCAGGGAACATCCCCTCTGTCTAGAAGTCATGTGTGACAGCAGCTTAAGTAACTCAAGTGACCGGAATGCCTGAAAAAGAAGAATAAAAAGAGTGATGATTAAAATCTTGAAACCCAAGGTAAAAACACTAAATTATCTCCATGCAACATATGTTGATTAATTGACAGATGCAGCTAAAGAAGGCTGACCGTCTTGCTAATTCTCTTTTCAAAATCATAAGATATTTGACCCTTTTTCTTTTCTTTGCACATGCTGTCTTAACATGCATTAATGACAACTGCTTAGTTTGACCAAACCTTATTAAACCCAGTTTTATTATTTTTGGATTGACACCAAAGCATAAATCCTTTAACAGATTAATGAAGTATATGATGTCAACAATGAAAATGTACAGCCATTGGAAGCCCCCAGCACTGAACTTGAGAGCCACCATTTTAGCCTGTCCATTATATGTATTATGAAATGCAGGAAATCTAATTGCACCAAGAATTTAGCAACATAAATAAATGTTTTTATTCAGCTGTGGTTGACTATTCAAAATACAAGAAGTAGTATTAATGGTGAACTGAATGAGATGGTAAATATGCTGCTCCCAACAAATTGTAACTGAAGACTCAAGTAGCTTCTTATCACAATGCGTATATGCTGTTCAGAGAGATAGCAATGTGCAATCATATTTATCTTTGCTATCTTGCACTTTAAATATCTGATCTGTCACATGCAGTTTTCGTTTTAAAGTAGAAGCTTCGCTGATTCCACTTTAATTTTAAGGTTGGTGGTTGGACTGGGATAAAAACAAATGAGCAAGTCACTTGTCTGATCTGTTCACTGAACTGCCTGAAATTACTTCAGACACGAGGATGCCCACCCTTAGGCGGCATTAGTTGGTGGTGTTGTGTTGAGTTTCATTGCGCAGGTCACAGAGCTCAAGTAAAGAGAGTCTGTTACACGACAAGCACATCTAGAGTGAGTGAAAGAAGGCAGTCCCCTAGGCTTGACTTGCTAGTGCGCTTGCTTTTAGTCGTACGTGTGGAGGGCAGGACGCTGCTCGTCTGTGTCCGGTTATTCTGTGGACCTTGCTTTCCTCTGAAATTTAGCCACAGCACCCAAGTATAATGTGTGTGAGATGAGATGGAGTTTCTGCCCTGCTTCACCTCCTCTCAGTTTGTCCCGATAATTCAGTGGAGGTGATGGAATAATTTTAATGTGCATGACCTCAGGGAGGAAGAAGGCCATTAGCTGTTAGCTAAACCTATGAGCCTAATGGACTGAGTGGTGTCCTTTTGTATCTCATGTTTGTTTATTCCTGTGTACATTTGCTCAACATCCAGCAAACTCTAATCCATACCCACCGCCCCCCATATCCCTTCCTTTTTTTCTTCTTATAACTGCAAGCAGCACTGGGTAGAAACCAAATAAGGCCTGGTGGTAAAGTGATCAGAAATAGAGATTGGAGTGAGCAACTGAAGTCCTCGGCACCAATGCCTTGGTTTTCTTTTTTATTACAACAACAAAGCTGTATTGTGAGCTGAAGGTTCAGATGTGCATCACATTTTGAAATTTGTGCCCTCTGCAACCTGAAATCAGCAAATTAAGAAAACGGAGAAAAGGTGAATATTTTAATTAAAATTAATGTTTTAAAATTATAGATAAGTATTGACACTAGATGCTCTTTTTTATATACTGAATGATAAGAAGCACCTCCTCCTCTTTTTCTTCTTCATCTTAGCCCCTATCCTGTGTTGGCACAGGGTCTGATGTCTGCCATGCACGTTTCAACTTGGCCCAGTCAAGAGCGTCCTCGCAGTGTACGTCGATATGCTTCATATCGTCCTTAATTCGATTCGGTCGCTGACTGCGTGGGCTGAGATGGAGCGCAGTTTGAGCTACTGAGTCGTTCCTGCTACGGATGACATGGCCATACCATCGGAGCCTGGCTTCACGGAATCTTCCCAGCAATGGGCGCAACACCCATCATCTGTTGGAGGTTCTCATAACATGGTCTAGTTGGGTGAACTCTAGCAACCATTGGAGCATCTTCATTTCCATGGCATGGAAGAGCTGCTCGTGTTTCACATTCATTGGCCAGCATTCACATCCATAAATGGCGACTGAGTGAATGGACAATAAGCGGCATCTAATAATAAACAGCAAGAGAAAGCAGCCATACCATATGCACTTCAGAAAGGGGTCATCCACCTAAAGCTAAGCTTATTTGGGCCTGGCCAGTACCTCGATGGGAGAACATCTAGAAGAAGCTGGGGTTGCTATTGGAAGGTGTTGGTGAGACCTTCGGAGTCTGTGGCCGGCGCTCACCCTTGTGGTTCACCTAATAATGTGTGTGGTGAGCATACTGGCGCAAAATGGCCGCCATCATCATCCAGGTGGATCCTGCACATTAGAGGTGGTTGAAGTTACTCCCCACTCACTATGAAAAGTGCTTTGAGTAGTGAGAAAAGTGCTATATAAATGTAAAGTGTTGTTATTATTAAACAAAAACATCCTGTGATGTTTTAATACCAAATTTGTTACAAATCCCCTGAAATTTGTGATGACTGCCAGATTCTCTTATGCTGGTTGACAAGGGTCACCTTTCTGTTATTCAGGATCTCCTTTATCCTGAAAATATCGGAGCAGATTTCCATGGGAAATCAGAAAGGTTCCTCTCAATCAGAAGGAGTAGCAGCCGGTCCTCTTCCTTCCTGTAAAATTTAAAAATGTAAACCCACCCCAAGAATTCTGAACCCTCGACAGCTGCTCATTGTGGTACATAACGATTGGAGCACCTTCACCCGAAAACCAAGTTTGAGAAGGCTGGAGGAGCAGTCACAAATGTGTTGCTGCTTTTGCCTTCTTAAAATGACATTTTCTAACCCACTTCAATCCTGAGCTAATTTAGGAACAAACCCTGGACAAGGCGCCAGTCCATCGCAGGCTGAACACACACACCCACCAGAGCCTAATTAGCGTCGCCAGTTCACCTAATTAGCATGTCTATCCACGCAAACACGGGGAGAACATGCAAACTCCACTCAGGAAGGGCCCAGAATGCAAACCCTGGACTTTCTTAATGTAACCCTAAAAATACGTATAAAGTTGTATACAAGATTGAGTTGTGTTGCTGCTCTTAGTGCACCTTGTGCCGTAATGTGAGATGTTTGTGTGCTGGGCTCGCTCTTGTTGCTGATTAGAATGGAATCATCTTAAACCTTCTCTTTATCTTTTGTGCACATGCTAGCGAGTTTCTCCTCCTCCTCCATAACAATATTATGTAGTGTATTTAAGACCCTCCTAGTCTGGAGCTGATAAACTATTTAAACAGGATAAAGTTCACGGCACCAAAGCACCCTGAAGAGCAGGAGGAGTGCACTTGGCGCTTTTGCCTCCTGGAGATGTGTAGTTAATGGTCAAGCACAAAAAAAATAATCAAATCAGCGCTGCCTCACTCAGGGACCTCCTGAGACGGGATAGGCGAGCGTCTCCCAGTTCTGCTCAGTGAAGCACAGACAAATTGGATTTTTTAAATGAACTTCCTACATGCTCTCCAGAATACATTTTCAAATGACAATTGCAGCTCTGGAAAGCCAAGTAACTTGCTCAGGGTCGCACAGGGAGCTGGTGGTTGGCCTTAAACGCTGCTGTAGGCCGTGATTTAAGTGCTCAGCCCGGTTATTCCTACCTCACTGCCTCATTCGGGGTCCCCCTGTAACCGGCACAAGTAACCATCCCCATTGTACACAAACATCCCAGTGGCACGCAACACGAGAGCTGCCAGATTCCCTTTTTGTGTCTCATGTTCAGCCACAAGAATACTGGGTTTTCCTGCTCTTACACAGGCACTACCTCTTTTGTAAAACACTTCTTGAATTTCTTTTCACTGTTCTCGTATGGCATACTAGTGGTCTCTCACTTTGCTTAAACCCCCAAGGTCTGAGGCTGCCTGGCTGTTTTTTTCCTGTATGGAAATATAAACCGATATGGACTGCTAGCATTGCCAATCCTATAAAGAAAGAGCATTTATGATGGCAGTCAGAGGGAGAAGAGAATTTAAAACAGTAGCAGGAACATTTTTTAGACATTCTTACAATCATCCTGTCGTCCTTTATGTGTTTGTGGCGGCTTAAAGACCAACGGGTGCTAGTCTGTTATAACCTGATGAAAGCTGGCCCTCTAAACTCTCAGGCCTCTAATCACCTTTTCTGCTTTACAATAACCGTTAGCTTTTTGTTTTTTTCCTTATAGAGCTGCGTCAGTCAGTTTCTAACCCACTTAGGGCTGAACGGGGTCGCTGGGGTCTGCTGGAGCCTATCCCAGCTAGCATAGGGCACAAGGCAGGAACAAAAGTTTGTGAATTTCCCCTTGGGATTAATAAAGTATCTATCTATCTATCTATCTATCTATCTATCTATCTATCTATCTATCTATCTATCTATCTATCTATCTATCTATCTATCTATCTATCTATCTATCTATCTATCTATCTATCAAAACCTGGACGGGGTGGCAGTCCATCTCAGGCCAAACACACACTCGCGCCAATCCACCTAAGTTGCATATTTTTGGACCGTGAGAGGAAACCAAGGCACCCAGAGAAAACCCATGCAGACAAGGGGAGAACATGCAAACTCCACACGGGACGCAAACCCTGGTCGTGTTACTGTGACACAGTAGGCTGCCACTGTGCCATCATGCCGTCATATAAAGATAGGCAGTACCCTAATGCACACTTATTGTTTATGCCTACCAGTGTGACCACCAAGCACATCCTTCAATGAGCGCCATCAGTTAAAATGCATGAGGGGCAGAGGGTTAATCAGGAATGGAAACCCAAAATACAGGCAGGGCTCACTCGCTCATGTCAATGTTCTTCAAGAACTCACTAAAGGGCAAAAGTGGGCAACCTGAAATTCTACAGGCCCTGAATGTGAGCCATTCCTTTAATTTAATTACTTACATAAAATTCTCCTTTAAATAAGAGCGCAAATGCAGCTTCACAATGGCCACATGCAGGACAGGATTACTACAATAGGAAAGCGTGATGAAAATGAGGAAATCTAGAAAGCAATGACAATACCATAAAATATTAAAATTTAAATGATTTTGATTTGTTTTCAAACTTAGTTTTGTTAAACTTGACTTGCTTGTATGGAATGTTGTTTGATTTTAATAAAATGCTAATTTGGAAACAAAAAGATTTAATTTGTAGCAGTAGTATTGTCATGTATGGTAGGTACAGTGAGATTCTTACATGTCTGAAAAACATACAACACATTTCAGGTGGAGTCACAGACCACGATGCTACATGCTAGAAGCTGTCCCCTAGTTTTTAATCAACTTGCAGTTTTATTTATTTATTTTTTTGCACTGGGTTGAGCTGCCTCTGCAAACTATATCATAATAAACTGTCATCTTGAAATGGGGGGGATAGAAGTGGGTCACGCATGTACGTCTGAGGATCAGCCTCCAGCTATGTGATGCCACCCCAGGCCAAGAGGGGGTGCTGCCACTAATGTTCTTGTGTTTTACTTCCTCCACAGCCCTGAGAAACCCACCCAGTGAGGGCACCTGACTGTACCCCTCCCGGTCCCTGGGCTATAAAAGGGTGACTACCTGGAAGGAGAGATGACTTGAGCTCTGTGAATATCGAGCAGACGATTATACACACCCATCGTGGCAACTGTTTTAGTTTTCACTTTTCACACCATCGTCCATTTTGTTTAAAGACCTCAAAGTAAACAGGTTGGTACAGCAAGATTGTTCAGTTGTCAAGCCACAATTTCCCGTTCACTGCTGAGGATTAGGCAGTATGGTACACATTTGTCATGTGACGTTTATTCACCGAATACTGAAAATTAATCTTGACCAGAGTGTGTACAGTTAAGAATAATGTAAATCTGTATGAAGCTTAAAAATGTAATGTGTGGAAATAATGGGTTGTATGATATTATTTCTTCTGCTTTGTTCACATTATGAAAAGTGTTGTTCAAAACATTTAAATTCTCGCTGGAGCCTGTATTCTGCCAAAGCTTTTCTTAGCTACTTGGGTCAAGGCTGCAGTGTAGCTGCCTGCTAAGGAGGGCCAGCCAGTGTCACTGTGGTATGTGATGTCCCTTCTCAATATTCTCTTGCATTGTTTTTAAATTTCTCTAAGAGGCACCAGAATGCCATAAAAATGTCAGCCGTGTGGATGGTCAGTAGAATTCCTTTTCATAGTTTATGAACAAGAACTGAGAAGAAAGAAGCATTTCTTATCTATCTGGAGAGAAGTGCTAAAATTAGGTAGAGCAAAGCAGAGCCAAAACGTTTAAGTAGAAAATAATATTAAGGGACGGGAGCGAGTACAGAGAGGAGCCACAGGGAGACCAGTATGTCAGGATAGCAGCTTAGCTTGGTGCAAGAAGCAGAATAGAACATCGGGCAAGCACCGGAGCAAATGAATTATAAGGCTCTGCCAGCAGAAAGATGCAGTAGTCCAGTCCAAAGATTGTGTGGGAAAGAGAGAAGTGACCAGACTTGGGTCAGTGAAGAAAAGTGTTGATTCATTCAAGGAGGTAATTTTCAGTTTGTAATCTGCAGTGACAGAGAGAGAGTGGTGCTGAGCCATGATGAGAGAAGGAGCTGGGGGCAAAATGCGGGTAGCAAATAACCCACTTGAAGAAGGTTAGTTTATCAAGACCATCGTCTCTCCATGAGGAGGCAATGAAAAAGCAGCTCAGGGACAGTGCTGAAACATAATGGATTGAAAAAAGTAGGCAGGTTGGAGATTGTGGTTGTGTTGGGTCAATTGGGGGGCTTCAGTGCAAGTCTTGCCCACTTAGATGACTTATAATGATTCATGCTTGTAAAATGTTTTCTAATTCATTCCCATAACAGCGGTACTTAAACACACACCCCTGGATCTTTCACTATAGTGTTGTACAACAACTCCAGAGAAACACAGCTTCTCATACAGGACGCATCGGTGCCCTCTAGGCGAGGCGATACGCACGTCAGACTCCATGACAGTGATGAGGAGAAACGGACCATCTCACTGGATGCAAACTACTAACGTTTCATATCAAAATCAGTCCACGTCATTAATAGTTCCAATTTTTTTAGAACGTCCTTTAAACAGGATTTTGTCTTTGGGTCCCACGTTTTTCACACTAAGCAGTCTTTCTCATAGGGCATATTGTAAATGGCGAAAACAGGCCATGTCAGAGGGTGCATGTTGACATTCACAGGCCAACTAAATTGTCAGATTGTGTCCGTTTTGAATCGAATGGACTTCATTGATGATTAAATGTTGAAAGTAAGAGCTGCAAGCAACAACATACACAGTGTGGTATCAACATAAGCTACTGGTATAAGATACCAATTCCACCTGAAATATGGGAATAAGGACTTTTTAAGAACAAGTCGAGACCCCTACGGTGAAGATGATGTATGATGGCTGTTCAGAATAATCTGGAATGTCTGGCCATACTTAATATCCTTGCATAGGTGGAATTACAGTACATACTGTACATTATCTAGATGAGCTCCTTCTCAATCCCCCTGGGTGGTGATGTTAGGTAGGCCTCTGAAAAGACTTCTAAACCAGGCCAGGACATTCCCTGGCCAGCCCAGGAGTAGGCCTCACCCCAGAGCAGAGATGATTGCAAAATCTACTGGCAGGCCACAAAAATGAGAAACAGACTTTTATTGTTCAAAAATATCTTGCATGTCTAAAATGTATCAAAATTCCCTTTGAGGGAGAGGAATTTAGGGGAGACAGACTCTTGAATGATTAGTCTAAAAACAGGATCTGTATAAAGAAAGCTATTTATAATAAAGAAAGGAGAACAAAAAATGAAAAGATAATTAAAAGCGATAAAGTACATGTATAACAATGCAATCCACAAGCAGAAACAGAAGGAAAATATCCAGAATTGAGAGATTCGACTCTTCAAGATTCTGCAGTCATACACAACAACACACTACTGAAGGCCTGTCCCTCAGGCTCGCCATCTATAGCAGGGGTCCTCGATCACGGTCCGCGAGGGCCGCAGTGGCTGCAGGTTTTTTGCTCCAACCCAATTATTGCTCAAGTAGCACTTCTGCTTCACTTTAGTTGTCTCGCTCATTAAGATTTTGAACCCTTATTGCTTATTTTAGTCTTAAACAGCTGTATTCTTGGTTTTTAATTGATCCTTATTAGTAATAAGATGCAAATGACAAAAGAAACCAGCATTTCCCCATTTAGCTTGTTACAATTTACACCTCTGTGTATTTATCGTGCACTATTGGGTTAAATTAAATACTTGGAAGGAAAGTGAAAAGAAAAAAGTGAAGGACTGAGAAGTACTCATCCATTATAGCCTTCAAATCATTTGGATGATATCCTTGGAAAGGGGGTAAAAATCTAGGATATGAGAATTACCTGACATAGCAGAGTTAAAGCATAAATTACTGTCAAGAGCTGCTTTCTGATTAAGAACAAAAACCTGCAACCACTGCGGCCCCCCAGAGCTGTGATTGAGGACCCAAGGTGTCTAGGATGGTACCGTCCTTCATCTGTGAGTCTGAGTGACCCCGCGCCTTGGGGTTCCACCCACAAAGCACAGCAGAGCATGGCATATATGGATAGTAAATAAATAAATAAACAGAATTGTAGTGTTAGGAATGGATTCATTATTAATTATTTTCTGCATTTCTCTGCTCAAATTTATGAGGTTGAACACTTGTTTTGAGGGTTTCTTATTTCTTCGATTCTAAATCTTCCGTTAAAGACTTACATTTTTTGTAATGAATTACTTGGTACCATTTCTGCCACTATTTTGTATTTCCGTTTTTTGGGACAGCTACCATGTGGTCTCCGAGGTTGTGAACTGCATCAGTGACGCGACGCGTTTAAAACGTCTCCCATAAGATCATTTCCCTATCTGAGTTTATGCATTCCAAAACTCTTGTAGATGCTCAATTTTGAGATTGCGATTTTCTCTTCTTTGTTTCTTTTTTGGTTTCGACTCTTACCCGTGATTTGACATCGTGAGGTTGACCTTATGGTTTTCTGACTCTGATTATGCTTCTTTCAAAGAAAATTGCGTATTGCTAATTTGTGATCAGTAGTAATGAAAATTCATAAATGTAAACAAAATAATAGTTTACAATGAACAAAGGAGACACAAAAAAGGCAAATAAACCTAAGTCTGGCTGAAACATGCCAGTGCCGGGCTAAACCCGCGTACTTTGCTCTTTACTGCTGTTCTCTGTGGAAGGACAAGGCAGTTAGCAAAAGCCAGACAAGCTGTTTTTGGGGAACCACAGATTACAGGGCACAGCTGAAATAAAATAAATATGAAAACAGTCAACCTCGTCCTACAAGAAGATAACATGCGTCACCACAGAAATGATTGAATTAGCCCAGATCGAATGTCTGGGGGGCTATAACCCAGGCTTTTAGTGTTACTCAATTTAAATTGAACTGCTTATCAAAGGGCGTACTTTGCCCTTTACTGCTGTTCTCTGTGGAAGGACAAGGCAGTTAGCAAAAGCCAGACAAGCTGTTTTTGGGGAACCACAGATTACAGGGCACAGCTGAAATAAAATAAATATGAAAACCCTCATCCAATCAAGCTGAAGCATATTCCTGCACATTCACCAAAGCAAGTGATTCCATGATCCCAGTTTCTAAACTGGCATGGTGGGCCGGCAGTCATTGCTCTGTCTCTCATCTTTGCTCACTGCCTGGATGAGGTTTTCATGTCTGCTGTGTGAGTCTCTCTCCCTCCCACGTCTCAGATACTTGTGTGTTCAATCCATCAGCAATTCTGAATTAGTAACTATGGGTGTGAAGGCACCTGGGCTCCATGTTGGACTGATGCCTCTCCAGATTTGGTTCCTGCCTTGTTCCTGAAGCCGCTTGAAAGTTCTCTTTTCTGCACCGCTGAACTGATGTGATAATGGATGGATAGATGGGTGATTCTAAAAACCTAGACTGGTGAATGTGTATAAAAAGCATGCAGGGTCCTAGCAGATTTTCTTGTTTTTTTTTTTTTATCCACACTCTGCGTCATTTGGATGTCTTGGTTCTCCTGTCTGTCCGTCGCATTACGTGATGAGACACCAGCAGTTTCACTAACCCCAGGTGGCTTTGTTCATATAGAGATCTATTCTTCAGTCTACTGCCTCTCAGTATCTAATTTTCACAGCTTTTCAGAAGAATCCCAGTAGGTTTTACCTAACGGACCCTCTTATTTTGAGGAATGGTCAGCAGCAGTGCTGCAAAGCATGTTCAGATTCACACCATTTCTTCCATACGTTTCTATATCTTTGCAAGCAATGCTGCCAAGAATTTGTATTGCTTTAAATTTGAGGCTTTCATCACACTTTGCTGCAGCTATCTTGGTCTTCAGGTCTGGAGTCTTCATTTAGTGGGACTTGCATTCTTGATGGTGTCAGTTTCTGGAGATAATTTTGTCAATATATGAAGTGTTTGTCCTTTTGATCAAGTGTGATTTGTTATCCACAAAACCGTTTTACTGGAGTCCTGTGCTAAACAGTAGTTTCATGTCCGCTTTTCTCATGAGGATTACTGGTTACTGAAACCTTGGACAGCTTTATTTGCTGTGTCACTTGATCGTTGATCTAATAGCACGGCCATTGTTCTTTGGTTCAGGTTATTAGCCTTTTGACAGAACAATTGGCACACCTGACCTTGGTGAAGTTGAATTCTGCTGGGGTCTCCACTACCACACATGCCCTTAAAGTTTATCTTGTACTTCATTCCATGACTTTTCAGTTTGTAAAATGGCACTACATTTAATTAATCGCCTATTGTCCTACATTCTTTTTAAGGTGTTTAGCTAAAACGCTCTAGTTATATCTCCACACAGGTCCACATTTTGAACAGTAATTTGCTCCTGTATTTCAAGATTGTTACAGCAAATAATAAAGAACAACAGTCAACCTCATCCTACAAGAAGATAACATGCGTCACCACAGAAATGATTGAATTAGCCCAGATCGAACGTCTGGGGGGCTATAACCCAGGCTTTTAGTGTTACTCAATTTAAATTGAACTGCTTATCATTACAACATTAATGGAGCCCTTCAAAAAGTGGAAGCAACGATTGAAAAAATTATAAAATGAAATATAAGAAGAAATATGTCTAAGATTTCTAAACGCTGAGAGGGTAAAGTGCCAGCTAGAAAATAAAGCAAGAAGTGTCAACTGACAGTGACACTAGCGGTCTTAAACTCCTAGTTAGAAACTCTTGAGGGGGTCGGCTCCTGAATAGTTGGTCCCTTGGAGAAGAACAATGCAAGTGGCTCGTACTTCACGCTGTGTGCATTTGGCTCACAATTTGTCATCTGTTGTGTTTTGTCTCAAAGGGAGTTGTAGGGCATAGTGGGCATTGCCCATTCTGCTAGGCTTTAGTGGCACACCAGGCCTATTAAAGCTGCAGATTTAATAGATGTGCCCCACTTGCATTCCAGACTAAGTGACTGAACTTCACCTTATACCAGGTGACTGCCTACCTGTACTTCATCTGATAACTAAGGTGTAAATCGGAGTTCAACTGAAAACCTCCAGAGGCCCCTCTGCAGACTTCTTGTGCCAGAGGGTGTGAAATGGACTCGGGCAAGGACATAGATCTATAATTCAAGGGATGATAACTAAAATGGACAGAAGAACTTACCTATGAGGGCACAATGATTTTGTACCTGGAAGTGACTTTAATCCAATCAGCAAAACTTCTACAGTCCCTTAAAACTAGTTGCACTCATCCCAACTGGGATATTCTCTGGACACTCTCTGAACTCCCAGGGGATTCTCCCTGGTAGGGAGGATGGGGGGTGCTCTCCAAAATGACTGAAAACCCCTGAATACCTGCTCTTTAAAACTGCAAGCTGATTAGCTGTTCTCTGTTTGGGGAGCAGAAAACGGACGACCTCTTTCTCTTTGTGGATGAGAAATTCACCATCTCTGCGCCAAGCCAAGCTGTGGGCCAGTGGGCTGAAAAGGTAGAGAAACGACCATTACTTCCGGAAGGGAACTTAATCATCTAAACTCTTGTGCCAGAAAGAGTTATGCTTTTTCCTGTGAAAAGAAAGCAAGCTGAGGAAGCATCAGCACTGCACACCACAAGCAGAGGATCACACAGCAAAAAGAAAGCGTGTACTCCAACCAAAGGAGAATCCCCCATTTCAACCCGGAGTAGCAACAAAGTAACAGCTCCACACAACATGGGACATCATCTTTGAAGAATTGGTATTGTAAAACTATTAATCTGATGTTAACAAGAGAACAACCTTACCGGGGCAATTCACCATCAAATGAGATTAAGCGCCATGGTAGGTCACATTTACATTTATTTGCTTAGCAGATGCATTTATCCAAAGCAACATACAAAAGTGGTCAATATAATTGAGTAAACATCAGTCTTGGGAACAAGGGTTACAGGACGAGGGTACAAACTCAGTTACTACAATCGCTAGCCCATTGACTGCTTTATAGGCAAGCACCAAGGATTTGATCGAAACCCGTGCCGCTGCAGGAGGTCTGCATAGTGATCTGAAGAGGAGAGTAACTCCTGTCTGTCTCGGTGAGTTGAACACCAGATGTGCCAGTGTGTTTTGAATCCTCTGCACCAACTTGGTGACACATGCAGTTATACCTACCAGCAAAGCATTGCAGAAGGTGATGTTGTAGTCCAGATGTGATAACGCCAAAACCTGGACCAGGAGTTGTGCTGCGTACTCCGTCAGATAAGATCTGATCTTGTAGATATTGTACAGAGTGAATCTGCAAGACTAAGAGACTGTAGCAACAGATTCCCTGAAGGACAGCTGGTCATTGATCACCAACCCAAAGTTGTGTATTGACTTGGTGGGTGTTAGCAAGAATGAGCTGAACTGAACAAATATGGAGGTTCTAAATAGAAGCTGGGATAACAACAAGGTCTATCTTTGCCAGGTTAAGCTGGAGATGGTATTCCTTTATCCAGGTTCACAATATTGGTGAAACATGCAGAGATTCTAGTAGCTGCTGTGTCGTCCTCCAGAGAGAACAAAAGGTACAGCTGCATATCTTCAACGTAGCACTAGTAAGAAAAGCCATGGGATTTAATGATAGGTTAGTGAGGAGGTATAGAGTGGGAAGAGGAGACAGTAAAAGCGACAATCTTTGGAAAAACCCAAGAGGTATGACTAAGACCCCCTGAGGGCAGCTGCAGTAAAGCCAAAGTCAGAGAGGGTGATAAGGAGGATCTGGGGCCTCATGTATAACACCGTGCATAGAATTCACACTAAAACATGGAGTACGGACAAAACTAGAAATGTGCAAACATACAAAAAAATTCAGCTGCTTAAAACTTTGCATAAGCAAAGTTCTTCTTACTGCCTCTTTTTAAATCCCAATTAGCAGAAGTTTTAACACACTTGCATGCATTTGGTGGATTAAGCAGTGGTATAAGCAGCAGAAGGAAATTAATGGAGTGATACAGCATGGTGGAGGCATGGAAAAGTTCAAGGTCAGAAAGTTACACAATGCCTAAAGCAGCGTTTCTCAACCTTTAAGTATTTGCGACCCGAGTTTTCATAACAGTTTTAATCGAAAGGTTTTTTAAAAGGAGCCCGATAATACCAATTTGTTCTTTTTTAATTAATGATATATCATAGATGCATATTTTATTATAACTACTTAACTTTTATCGACATTTATCTAACTCTATATTTATTTTTCTAGTATCAAAATGTAGTTTAATGTAATTTGTTTTGGTTTCAATAGATGTATTTTTCATACTTTCGATTTCTTTTTTTTTTTTTGCATCTTCGCAGCCCCCTTTTTGTTACTTCGCGCCCCCCTAGAGGGGCCCGCCCCACAGTTTGAAAACCACTGGCCTACAGTAAAATAAAAAAGAAATGGTCAGATATCAACGTCAACGTGAAAAGGTGATTCACAGCTCACTGTCTGAAAATAAAAAGATCTTTGTCAAGATTAAAGTAGAAATGTTGAATTTAATCTTGAAATTTCCACTTTAGTCTCATAGTTTATTTTGTCATTAAAGCAGACATTGTAAACGTCACCTTAAAATCAAAGTTTAATTTACTAGAGTTTCTCAAACCCCATCATAACTAAAGTAGCACTTTAAATTCTTCATATTCTAAGTGTTCCCTGACCCAATCGTTAATTGCGCCATGCTTCTTTAACAGGCTATCTCTTACACTAACAGGAGTGCGCAGGCAGTGATTGCCACACAGAATAAGTGAAATTCATGATATTACGGATCTCTGAATATTTTAGAATTCTAAGATGTACTGTATACTTGATACCATTTTCATGATGAAATGCTTTAAAGCATGTGTTAAAAATGTGGGGGCACGGTGGTGCAGCAGTAGCTATGAGCTGGCACCCTATCCAGAGATTGTTCCTGCCTCGTTCACAATGCATGCTGGGATGGGTGCAACCCTGGATGGAGTCATTTATTGCAGCAGTACTGTGTCTGTCAAATGTACCAACTCCGAATACCTGTCATTCTGTTTTCTTTCTCCACGTAACCAATCACCACACGATAAGCACCTATAATAAATGTAAAACCACTTGAAGCTTAGAATGCGGATTAATAAAGTATCTATCTATCTATCTGATTCTTCAAAACCTTTAAAGAACATTTAAAAAGTTTTCATGTTAGGTGTTTAATTATTCCATGCATCCATCCATCCAGGGTTACACCAGTCTCCGCAAGTATCAAGGCAGGATCAATTCCCGGACGGGGGCCGTAGCTCATCACTACCGCTGTGCCACCGCGCCCCCACATGTTTAATTATTAACAGTATACGTTATTCAAATGAAGTTAACAATTTATCTCTAAAATGTGATATACATACTTTAATCCATTTCATCATAAAAATGATATCAAATATACTTTGTACATCCTAGTATTCTAACAGCACACAGCGCCAAGAGGGTAGCTCTTGGAAATCTAAATCAACTTAGAAGCCAGTCATCATCATCTGTAAATACACACTCGCTTCTAATTCTTCCATTTGTGATGTCTTCTAACAACGCTAAAGCAGCTATAATAATTTGGCCATTTTGTGCACCATTATAGTGTTACAGATTGATGACAATCAAGTGAATTAAATTTGTAAATGATATGCAATTAATTTCAGTATATTTGATAACTCCTATGTCATTGATGTGAATCTAAAAAAGGAAGAGAAACGACACAAACAGTAGCACTGCTTTGACGCTGGGTGCCAACTGTTTGCAAAACTGAGTGAAAAGTGAGTACGCGTGATCTGTGACTGCTGTGAAAATGTGCATAGCGTTATGCCAAGTTTAGTTTTTATAAATCTCAAAATGAGCCTGGAAACGGGTGTATGCAACATTTTTGTGCCAGTGCACTGTTTATATGTGAGGCTGCTGGTGACTGACTTTGTCAAAGGCAGAGGAGAGATCTAGCAGGAAGACAGATGACATGTTGGTACCTCTGGCCTTCTGTAAAGTGTTCACAACAGTTAGTAGGGTCATCTTGGAAGTGTGACCCCTCTTGAAGCATGACAGATTAGGATCAAACGGTCCATTCTGATGAAGAAGAGTGGTGTGTTCCAGACACTGCTCTTTAGTGACACTGTTCTGTAATTGCCTGCTTGAGATGCGTAGAGAGTGGTCTTCTTGAGGAGAAGAGTTATTAGGGCCTGTTTGAACAATGGAGGCAAAGTGCAAATGCAGAAATGAGTGAGGCAGAGAGAGCCTAGCGGAGATGTGAGCAGGTGTGGTGTCAATTGAACACGAAGTGGGGTAACTAGAGAGGAGTTTGGAGACATCAGCAATGGAGAAAAAGTGGAGAGTGTTGTGCAGAGGCCGACATGAGCTGGTGATGAGAAATGATTACTGATGACAGCCATCTTTTTGTGGAAAAGGTTGCAAAGTCTTCAACAGTCAAGGAGGTTGGGCATGGAGGTGCTAGAGAGTTGAGGAAGGAGGTGAAAGCAGAGAACAAGCCCCAAGTTTCAGAGGCGTCCCAATCATGTGTTCTGAATGAATGATTGTTGGATTATGAAGCTCTCTTTAGTTCACTAGGATGTCTGCCTAATAAGTTGACTTCTTCATTATGGTAAGATGTTTCAACGTTTAAAAAAAAAAAATGTTTTTATTCAGTTGATCTTAAGGGGCCAATGAACAAAAATTGCTTCTATCCTTCCCTTTGTACTTTTGTTGATTCTCGTGTCCTTTGTTCCGTCAAACTAAAGAGCAGGTGTGGGGCTGATACAGGGGTTAAGCTCAGTGTTGCTGTGATATTGCGGGTCTGCGACTCAGAATAACAGGCGAGTTTTAAATAAATAATCGCCGCACTTGCGGCCTAGAGAGGGAGCTTGGTAGTGTGGCCAGAATGGTTCCCGGGTGCAATGCAGGCTTTGGGCGTTTCCACACTGAAGTGCACAGGTGTGGGATTGTCCATGTCCATGACTGATGCCAGGAGCTGCTAATTGCCGCACCTGTGCCACGTCCCCATTATATGTAGTAGGATTGTGAGTGCGGAGGGAGAAGAAAAAGAGAACAGAGGTTAGAGGAGGAAGAAGAGGAAGCTGGAAGCTGAAAGCCGGTGTGAGCAGAAAGAGAAAGCTCGCTGGTAGCGGAAGGCAGCTGGGAAGTGAGTCCTAGTGGGGTGTTTTGCCCGGCACCTGGGGGCAGATGAATTGGGTCACTCCTGCTGAGTTTTGCAGAGGATCAGGATGACCACGATCGATGATGGCTTGCCGCGGAAGGTAGCGGGAGTTGGAGGCTTAGGAGGTTTAAGCCCCAGTGTGAGCGCCCTGAACCCGAGTCTCGGTCTGGCAGAGCCCTATGAGAGTTGAGACCATTAGGAGAAGTCCGCTGCAGGTAGGGCAACCCCCCTGGTGCAGGGCCCGGATGGGAGCCGCCAGCTGAAGAAGGCACCGGGTTTTTTTTTTAAAGAAGGGATTACTTCCAGCCAGTATTTTAACCTTGGTTTTAAAGGATTTATTTATGGAATTTTTTTACCCTCCACTTTGGCCCCCTTGTTTTTAATGGATTATTTATTAATTGGCTTTTGCTTGCACTGCACTATTTGAACACTTTGGATTTTTTTTGTTGGTTTTAAATTAAAGCACTGTTTGCACCTTTCCCCCTTGCTTCTTTTGGTGTCCTTATTGTCCAGCTCATCCGGTTACATTACTGACGGTGTGGGGTTCAAGAGCTCCCAAAAAGGAAGCGGGAGCATAGATTTGGGTGGCACCTCCATAGACCCCAGATGTTCCCAGTAGAGGTCTCTTGATAGATTTGTTGGGAAGCACTTTGATTTTAATGTACGGTATTTGGAAGTTTCCTTCAATAAAAGCAGAAAATGGCAGCCTCTCTCACACTTGAACTGCTTTTTTTTTCTGCAGGCACTTAGTGTTGCCTTTTACTGTCTATGGCCACTTATACATGTCAAAGCTGCCTTTATTCCGCTTTGTGTGATTTATAGAGTTGCTCACTCATTTACAGTATGCCCCATCATCCTCCTCACGTAAGAAAGTTTACAAATAAAAGCTTATCAAGTCAGCAAGTAGCTGTTTTATTCCAGCTCAATCTACTGACTCTTCCAGTAGCAAGTAGCAGGGGTCATTTGCTTTCAAGTTCCTGCAATCCAGCAGCCCCTCCTAGATTAGTGCTTAAGTACAGAGGAAAACCACAAACTCTAAATGGAAGGAGCTACTTCAGCCCCTCTTCCCTGATCAATAGTGTAAATGTCCCGAGGCCTGGCCTGAAACCGCAGGCTTAGCAGCCTCCCTGATTAAACTCCACACACTGGCTGAGATGGCCGCCTGGGCTGCAGGAGAGCCTTCTGCTAGCTGACGCACACACTCTGCGGGTCTGCCTGTGCCCTCGGTATCTTCCTACAGTATACAGTATAATACGCTACCGTGGCTGTTCGTTTGTCTGTCCAGGATTTTAAATCACTTGTAGCTCGCAAGCCGTTTCACCTATTGACTTGAAATTTGGTACACGTATACTATGTGACATCTACTATCCGCTTCGGGGTGATGATTTTTATTGTTATTTTATTTTATTGTAGAATCAACTCTCAGCAGTGCGCGCAGCAAGGCAGCTGTGTGGCGCATGCGTATGGGTGCCATTCTCATTCTCTACCACCTTCGCTAATCATTCTTGAGGCAGATTGAAGACTTAAGTGCCAGCTTAAGTGAAAAATTAAAGAAGACATACTAGGTAATTGCAGCACAAAAACTAACTTAATCAGTTTTAACGCAAAAAGATGCCGACGAAAGAAGAGAAGCAGTAGGCCACTAGGGTGGAGAAAAGAAGCGCTGCTCAGGAAGCAGTAAGCGCATCAACCTCTGAGCAAATGAATACTAAACGTACAGAGAAAGACTCTAAAAACTAGGAATGCTCACGTCAAGTGTATTCACTGCATGTTATCGTGCAGTACGCCGTTACTGGTATTTAATAGTTTGTGTCGTCTCCTTGATGTGAGGTGCGTTCTTATTAATCTCCTTGCATCCCCGCTCCATGCCTTGTACACTGACTATGTGTTTTCTATAAATAATATTGTTTTGTGATTTCTGACGCACCTTGTGATGTTGTGCTCATAGTGGCCCGTTTGCACATTGATCACTTCTAATCAGAATTTTTTACAAATTACAAAAGATAAAAATAAGAAACCAAATACAGTGGTACCTCGGTATACGTCCTTAATCCGTTCCAGACCCTTGGACTTATACCAAACAGGACGCATACCAAACAAATTTTTCGCATAAGAAATAAAGGGAAAATGATTAATCCGTTCCCATGAAAAAAAATCCTATTGTTATTGGCATATTATACATTTAAGGGGTTGTATAAAATAATTTAAACACTGCTTAATACTAAAATACATAAATACAAAACCAATTAGATGAATAAAATTTAACCTCAATTTACTTTTTAGTAACGTCTTTGTTTTTCACAATCGTAGATACCGTCGTTCTCGGCATACGGTATGCAGCAGCCATGTCCCGGATACGCATGCCACCTTCATACTTTCCAACAATCAATTCAAATTTACATGAAAAAACACAAAATCACGTAAAAATTCACAGAGAGTTATAATGCGTACTGACGCTTGTGGGCAGTCCTGACTTTGTCTCGAGAGAGCTAAACAAGGGTACCACGCGGTGTTCTAGCACACAAGTCGTATTCCAAACAAAGGTCGTATACCAAGCAAAATTTTTCGCATCCAAAAGAAGTTATTTAGCAGCAAAAACAGGTCACTAATTAAGAAAAGGTTTAGAATGAAAACCTGCAGCCACTGCGGCCCTCCAGGACTGGAGTTGGGCACCCCTGCTTTAAACAGTCCCAGTATGTGTGACAGTGCTCTGTGATGAACGGCAAGTTAGTTCCCATATTGCAACCAGGATCAGCTCAGGCTCAATGAACTCCTGTAAAGGATAAAATCATTTCCAACAAGATTGTACATGGCGTGTGGTCACCTTGAATTATTGGGAGAGCAGCGACTGTCGTGCTTCTGTAGAATAGACTGCCTCATAACGGAGTAAGTGCAACAGCAGACGTTTAACTAAACAGAACCCCAAATTAAATCTCCTATCCATCTCTCTCTCTCTCTCTCTCTCTCATCTGGATGACTTTGATTTATGCGGGGACAATTCCAGTTCGGCGCAAAGATGATTCTTCATGTTGTCAGTTTGCACACTTCTCTATGGTCCGGGATTTTTTGGGTGATTTTCTATGTAATAAACTTAAGTTATAACGTAATGAAAATTGCATAATAAGATCTAGACCACCCTCTATCTATCTATCTATCTATCTATCTATCTATCTATCTATCTATCTATCTATCTATCTATCTATCTATCTATCTATCTATCTATCTATCTATCTATCTATCTATCTATCTATCTATCTATCTATCTATCTATCTATCTATCTATCTATCTGATCCAGATCAGGTTTTGCACATTCGCTTTCTAGGCCCATATGGACATGATAGGCTACTTTTGAACCTAACTTTTTGACCTTTAGTGTCCCAGTGGTTCCCCCCAACCCCGCCCCCCCATGTCCTATAGTCTGCAAACCCATTGCCACCTGCTGGCTCAGAGCAAGTCAAACATCTGAACAGACTGAAGCCAGACCAGTAGACAAAATGACCAGAGCCTAATATTACCTACCCGAGCAATGCTCCATGCTGCTTCCGTCTCCTATAATATAAAAAGGAACACCATATGGTTTTGTCGGGAGTGTTTGGTGAGGCTTAATTGAGAGTGGAAGTGCAGCACAACACAAAGGAGAATAAAGGAGTTGTTGATTAACTCCTGCTTTATCGGCTTTTCTTCATAATTTAGATTAGATTAGCTTTAAGCAATACAAATCGTGCACCTTGAACTAAGAGGATACATCAGACGTGAGAACATTCATGCTTACATCCCACAATTCTGGAATCCAATTGGACCCAACAAGAACAAATTCTTGACTCCTGAGAGCAGAGGCATTGACAGAGAGGCAGGGTGGATGATGGATTGGACAGCTAGCAATAACAACAGGGCCACCATTTAAAAAACACACAATCCTTTGCTGTCTTTTCTTAACTCATTCTGAAAACATACCCTGGCAGTGCTGGGTACTTCAGCTATAGTGATGTATAAAGGAAACTTTCTGCAGAATTGAAACATATCATGTTATTACAATAAAAATTAAAGTGAGGCAATTATTTTAAACTGAAGGCAGTAATAGTGCAATTAAGCTTTCTTCTTGGTGAAATATTTGTGAGTTGGTTGTTCCAGCAGGCGTTTCCAGTGCTGCTCCAAATCTCATTTGACGTTTGTCTCAATTTCTTATCGGATTACAAGGAACTTTTTGCTATTAACAGATGCTCTTTTTTTAATAATGCAAGCATCGGACGTGCAGTACATTCCTACACAATAAGGCATTTGACCCTTTCTGGCTCAGTATAACTCTTCTTAATGTCTATGCTGATCCCCCTAATCCTTTTCCAATCCACTTCTTTTATGAAAGCTTAATGTTTCATTTGCTAGGTTATCTAACTCCACTCCCCTTTGACTCCAATTTTCCTTTCAATTCCATCACTCATACATGTCAATAATGCCAGTCTCCTTCCCATTTGTTGCGGTAGTATTGGTAAATCAAGTGCAGGCACATATTTTCTCCTAAATTGTAATAGTAAATCAAAATTTAGCTGCATTATCTGTTTTCATTTTGATATGAAAGGAGTAAATAAAATTAAAGCATGACCTCTTATACTGGTGAGCTATCTAAAAGTGACGTACAGTAACTACACATTTATTAAGTTTCTTAAAGATTGTCATGATTTTCAACAAAAGATTCAACTTGATGCTTCCCTAATTATGAATGAAAATTGTTAAAGATAACATGACATCATTACACTAATTTTGTAATGTAAATTGAGAATTTAAAGAGAAATTGGAAATTCAAAATGAGTACATTAGAGGGTCAGCTCAAGTTGGACGGTTGGGAGACAAAGTCAGAGAGGTGAGATTGCGTTAGCTTGGACATGTATATTGGGAGAAGGATGCTAAGGATAGAGCTGCCAGTGAAGAGGGAAAGCGGAAGGTCTAAGCAAAGGTTTATGGATGTGATGGGAGAAGACATGTAGGTGATGGTGTAACAGAACAAGATTCAGAGGACAGAAAGATATGGAAGAAGATGATCTGCTGTGGCGACCTCTAAAGGGAGCAGCCGAAAGAAGAAGAAGAATTACAACCTCAGTCCATCTGTTTCCTTAACCTGCTTATCCAAGGCAGGGTGGCAGTGCAGGCGAGTCGCGATTAGTCACGGTGTGCGTAAAGCGTCACTGGGCCGTGGCTTTCATTCATTTCTATATTAATTTAAGTTGCTTGTGTTGCTTACTGTTCAGGTCCTGGACATCTATTAGATTTCAAAGAGGTGGAGACGTGAGCCGCTTAGACAGACTCTGCAGGCGTTTCGCAGTTCTGTCATGTGGTGTAGGCTGTCAAACGCGGAAATGAGGGAAACCTAAAATATATACAAGCTGTTGTGAACTCCCTCAAGGTAAATTTGAAGCAGTAGACTAATATTTAACTGAAGCTGCACAGTATGTTTTTTCTGTTTTGAGAGTTTGCCCAATTGCCAATGCTTTTCAATGAAAGGTTTTGAAATTTTAAAACCTGCTGTAATCACAATATCTCAATGCATACTGCACTTTCCAAGTACTGTACGCGTCCTTGAAGAATAAGTGTGTCCAATTTGGAGCTGAGTCGTTTCATGCAGACAGACAGACAAGTAAGGAGATCAGACAGACATGGTGGCCACAGAGATTTACTTTTCACATAATATAGGAGAACATCTTCAAGTAACAACAAACAGTTTGGGGGTCTTAACATCAACAGTGGTAAGCATTCAGGTGATCCCATATGTCAAAACGGAGGACTTCCCTTTTTAAATGCTGGCCTAAACTTTGAACAGGTTTCACTGTTGACTTTGCCAAAGACACACATTTTAAAATATTTTTTTGTTTGCCATTTAACCCCACCCTTAATCACCATTAATCCATCTCACTGATACCACATTTCCCCCAAATTGCTGTATTTTACTCTTTTACTTAGCAAGTGTACAGAATTGATTGACCGTCTGCTTTGTGCTTTTTGACCGACAGTAGTGCAGAGCAGTTCACAGGTGCTCAGTCTTCACGAACCCCCATTTATAGTTAAACGATGATCATATTGACAGTGAATGGGAGGGCCACACTGCACAAATAAGCGGCATCGGCATTTAGCAATTGTGTCTGCTTTTGTCATCCTACACAACACACAAGTAGCAGGGAACTAGAATGCATTACCACATTTGGATTTTAATTTTGTTGCTGCTGGTTTATGGGAAATGTGTTTGGCGGATGTTTCTAGTAAAGGAGACAGAATTTTCAGCAACAACAACATTTATTTATATAGCACATTTTCATACAAAAAGTAGCTCAAAGTGCTTTACATACTGAAGAAAAGAAAAATAAAAGAGAAAATAAGAAATTAAAATAAGACAACATTAGTTAACACAGAAGAGGAGTAAGGTTCGATGGCCAGGGTGGACAGTAAAACAGAAAAAAAAAATCCAGACAGCTGGAGAAAAAAAATAAAATCTGCAGGGGTCCCCTCTGGGCATTCTACCTATCATAAATGAAACAGTCCTCTTTGTAGTTAGGGTTCTCACGGAGTCACTTGATGTTGATGGTCATACAGACTTCTGGCTTTTAATCCATCCATCATTGTTGGAACATCACGGTGCTTTGAGTAGAAAGGACACCGGAAAACGAAACAGAAGAGAGGGTAGTAGTTTCGAGTTAAGGTAGCTATTTAAGTTACATAAGATAGCAGTTTTGAATGTTCTGCTCACTAATCATGATGATGGACAGGATGGTATGTTGATTAACACGTGCAATTAAGAATTTAACTGTGGGTTGTACTCATTGGCAGGAGTGGTGGCTCTGAGGGGCATGTGCTGACAATCGGAAGGTTGCCAGTTCAAATCCTGTAAAACACCAAAAGTGAATCTACTCTGTTGGGAACCTTGAGCCAAGGCCCTTAACCTGCAATTGCTCCGTCCTGGGTATGACATTAATCTGCATCAAGCAAAAACCTGGGGTTGGTGGCAAAACTGGCACTCCAGCCACCATAAAAAACCTCCCACTGTTCCATTCCATCTGAACTAGCGTGGTGCTGAGGTGTCACCCGTTGCATGGCAGCACTCGGGTCCTAATCGGAGATCCTGAGTGGATTTGTCATGTGGTGGATGCAGCAATGCGCTGTATCGGCGCAAGCTCCTAACCATGTACTCATGACAATAAAGACCCTCTGAATCCTATGGCTGCAAATGAAAATAAAAATCTGTTTAATTTTGTGTTTTGTTCCTTATTTATTGATGAAAAACACTGCATAACCTACAATGACATCACATCTGTGGTCTCCAGTCCCCCTTCACTCCCCGGACTGTGTGTCTCTGCTGATCAAGTGAGGAGAGAGGCGGGAAAACTCATACTTAAAAAAGGCTTCAGGGCCTGTGGAATCAGCCCCAATGTGATGAAAACATGTGCCAGCCTGCTCTGTGGGGTCCTTCAGCACTTCTTCTCCCATCCCCTGACTTTGCAGAACATTCCCCAGCTGTCAAACATTCTTAGGACCTAGGCTGGTCCTAAAACAGCTATGACCCCTGGTCTCAGAACATCTGGATCCTCTGCAGTTTGCCTATCAGGCACATATAGGTGTGGAGGATGCTCTTATCTATGTGCTCCACAGAGCTTACTCCCACTTGAACAAAGCTGGCACTACACTCTGGTTCACGTTCTTTGACTTTTCTAGTGCTTTTAACACCATTCTGCCTCATTGTCAGGGGAAAAAGCTCAAGGCTTTGAATTTTGATGCTTCCACAATCTTCTGGATCATGGACTACCTGACCAACAGGCAGCAGTTTGCAAGGCTGAGAGAATGAGTGTCAGATATGGTGGTGTGTAATACTGAATTTCCTGTTTATGCTCTACAGAATAGATTTCCAGCACAATACCAGCGCTTTCCATCTACAGAAATTTTAAGATGATTCGTCCATCATTGGCTGCATTAATAATTGTGATGAATGAGAGTACAGAAAACTTGCGGAGGACTTTGTCTTGTGGTGTTGGGACAGCAACCAGCAACTCAAAATCAGCAAGAAACAGGCAACTCAAAATCAGCAAGACACAAGAACTGGTTGTGGACTTCCGAAGTGCCATAACGCCTCTGAGACCAGTCACCATTCATGGGAGGATGTTGAGCTACAATCCCCTGTTGTTCACATAAATGACAAACTAGACTGATCTGACAACACAGTGGCACCGTACAAGAGGGGTCCAGAGCAGACTGGACTTCCTAAGGAGACTCGGGTATTTTGATGTTTGTAGCAAGGTGATGGAAATGTTCTACCAGTCCATAGCAGCCAGTGTGGTGTTCTACACCGCAGTCTCCTGGGAAAGCAGTTTGAGTTCAAAAGAGACACATTGCCTGAATACATTTATCAGGAAAGCCTGCTTCATCACAGGGTGAACTCTTGGCATGCTGGAAGCTGTTGTGGAAAAGAGGATGGTGGCAAAACTGGATGCTATAGGTGCTGAGGAATTTCTGGGGTGTTAAAATCTCAAAGGTGAGTGCTAAGGTTAAATTGTATTTTGAACCATGCAGCAGTCTTGAGTTGTATTTTATTTGAGCTGATATTTGTATAAGCTCTTAACTGCTTTTAACCCATGTTTCCTTATTTCTGCCTTTTGCTTTAGCTTATACATTGACTTATGAATATAAAGCAGCAGTAATGTGAAGTCTCTTGTTTCCTTTGGTAGATTGTACTAGCAAAGCTACCGGGGAAGCTTGTTCCAAAATTACCCTTCCTGTTAATTTTTAAGATCATTTTATTCTTTCAGAGATATGACACTTGTTAAGAGATACATCTTATAAAAGCAGCCTGCTTAGTGCAATGAGCACACACACACACACCTCTTTGGAGGCTACAGCAGGGCCCTCACAGGGCGAAGGGCATTTGTGTGTGTCTAGGAATAAACCCTCGCTTCAGACTGATCAATGATTTCTTTTATTTAGGTAAATTGTTACTCAACCCTTTCAATGCCATCAAATAAAACCTCCTGGAGGGGAACTTTTAGCCACCATCTCATTACACCACGGTGTGCTAAGAAATGTTTATTGCCAGCTGCTATCAGGCAATTCAACGCTTCCACCCGATGTACTTGTTAAGTTTATTTTTATTGATTGATTGATAGAGTGGCTGCATTATTTGTCTTGTTCTTGTTTTTTATGATTTTGCTGATTTATGTATCTGAATCTGTGCTGGGCTGGCGCCCTGCCCGGGGTTTTGTTTCCTGCCTTGCACCCTGTGTTGGCTGGGACTGGCTCCGGCAGACCCCCCGTGACCCTGTAGTTAGGATATAGTGAGTTGGAGAATGGATGGATGGATCTGAATTTCCCCATGGAATTAATGACGTTTATCTCATTTAATCTAATCTAAAAATTCTGTAGCAAGACACATTACGTTCAAATCCTGGGATACTTACCCACTCAGTAGTCAGTTGGTCAGCTTCTATTTGTATACAGACTTGGACAAATGTGTTGGTACCACCCATGAAAAAAGAAGAACCCCCAACTGTCTATGAAATAACTTGAAACTGGCAAAATTGACACCCACAACTATTTATTCTGTATTTAACAAAAATCACTTTATTTTAGAGTTTTGATTTAACAGAATGGTAAAAAAATAAATAACACTAATGAAAATGTCATGGACAAAACCGATGGGACCCTAAACCTAATATTTTGTTGCACAACCTTTAGAGGCCATCACTGCAAAGAAGCGATTCCTGGAGCTCTCAGTAAGACTTCTGCACCATCAGTGGGTAGTTTGACCCGCTCTTCCTTGGCAAACTGCTCCAGCTGTGTCAAGTTTGTATGTTTCAGTTCTTTCCTTAGATGTTCAAATCAAGGCTCATAGAAGGTCACTTCAGAATAGTCTAATGATTTGTTCTTAGCCATTCTTGGGTGCTTTTAGCTGTGTGTTTTGGGTCATTATCCTGTTGAAGGGTCAGACCTGCGTCTGAGACAGAGCTTTCTGAAACAGTCAGTACATTTCACTACAGAATATCACAGTAGTCTAGAGATTTCATTGTTCCCTGCACAGACTCACAGCATGCCATGCCAGAAAAAGCAGAACATAACTAAGCTTCTCCATGTTTCACAGTAGATATGGTGTTCTTTTCTTTGAAAGCTTCATTTTTTCATTTGTGGACAAAGAGCTGATGTGACTTGCCAAAAACCTCCAGCTCTGTCTCATCTTAGTAGGCTTTTTTAATTTTTTCTTTCAACAATGGAGTCCTCCTGGGTGGTCTTCCATTGAGCCCATGTGACAGTGCAGGTCCTGCTCAATGCACCCACCTTACTTCTGGGAGCCTCTCCAACCCAACACCGTCGGTAATTTAACTGCATAAGCTTGGCAAATGGGGACAAATTAAACTGAGCAAGGGGATGCTGGAAAAGGTGCAAGTGCTTTTATTAAAAACAAAAACCAAACAAATCAGCTAAAGTGCAGTTCTCAAAATGTCCATAAAGAAATAAATAATCCGTAAAAAATCCAAATGTTTAAAACAAGGCTAAAACCAGGGAGTAAAAACCTGTAGCAGACATTGGGGCCACACCAGCATGTGTCTCCAGCTCACCCATGGCTTGCTCAACTGGAGAGACTTCAGCCGCCATGGTCCTCATGCTACCAATCCCTGTCTTGGCTGCCTCTGTCAATGTCTGCCAGACCAGACCTTTGCTCCACACTGGACCTCTGACCGCGCTGACCTCTCTCTTTCAGCCGGCTGGCTCGTCCACTCCTTTCATTGCCCACTATACTATACTATACTCTCACTCTCCAAGCCTTTCCTCTCTTTTTCCTTTTGTTTCCTTTTTCATCTCTCCTCTGTTTCTGTGCTGGCCTGTAACTTATATGTCTCCGTGGGTGCAGTGGCTCAATTTCGCACTGCAGGAAGCCAATTAAGCAATTGAGAATGATCGCACCCTAACGTGTGGGCGTGTCTCACCCCAGTTACCTCATCAACTCTCCCCGGCTACACGAGCGCGTCCATTGAGTCTGCCACGGGCCAAATGGATTATTTAAAAACTGGCCTTTCATTCAGAGCCGCCGACCCACTATACCACAGCCCACTGTCACTCAAAAAGCAAAGGACGGTGTGATCAGACACTTGAAGTTCAGCTTGTATCTCTTCGGAAGTTGTCTTTGGCTTTTTGTCCACTGTTCTCATTATCCTTCTGTCCATTGATGGTTTGATTTTCCTCTTGTGGCCACATTTAGGGAGGCTTAGGCTTAGACTAGAGACCTAATGGGCCTTAAATTTCTTAATATTTGCAACTGTTGTCACAGGTACAACAAGCTGCCTGGAGGTGTTTTATACCCTTTGCCTTTAACATACTCTTGCCTGTAATTTTCTTTCCGATCTCCTCAGACAATTCTCTCCTTTGCTTTCTCCGGTTCTCCACTGTTAAATGTGGGACAAACGATGATACCAAACAGCAGAGGTCCTTCTGGTCTCCATTTAAATTGGCTGAATGACAGACTGCATGAGTGGATACATGTATGATATGAAGTAAAGAGTATGGCTAATTTGATAAATCACACTAATCCAAATATTTGTCAACTTTTCTAGGGGTACCAACAAATGTGACCAGGCTATTTTAGAATATCTTTGTTGAATAAGCAATACGTGATCTCTTATCATGCTTGCTTTGCCTTACTTAATGGCATATCAAAGACATGCAGGTATAAACAGGACACTTTCATTTAATCACTTTTCAGGAGGCATACAACACTTTTTCAATGGGCCTTGTGCTCCTTTTTGCCTACTCAGGTCTGCTGGTGAATGATATCTGGTGATTTCATCTTAGTGTGACATCAAATGTAAATCCAGATCCTTTTCATATGTAGCTCCTTGCTGGTGGAATGATCTGCCCACCTACGCCTCTGAGCCCCTTGATGTGTTTAAGAGAAGATTATCTTGCTCAGTGAATTTCAGTCTAGTTGTTATTAACTGCTTTTGTAACCAAGGAATTGTAACTAGCTTGCATTTAACTTTGAGCACTTCACTTGTGGTGATCAATTTTGCAACCTTGTCCTCCAACAAAAGTGGTTACAATTGCTTAAGGAAGTTAAGGAGTGCATATATAAAATATTTGCACATATTTTTTCTGAAAGCCTATGCACACTGTGGAAATCCCTCAAAGCTTGTGGCAAGCCAATATTATCCCAACGTATAAAAAGGGTGATCAGGATAATCCTAGTAACTATAAGTCAGAAAGCTTAATGTGTATCGCAGGTAAATTAATTTAAGTAATCATTAAGGAAACGATCGAGCAGCACATGTCGAGAACAGGAGTTATAGGGAACAGGCAGTGTGGGTTCAGACAAGGAAGGTGGTCTTTCACTAATATGCTAGAATTCTATGAGTGTTGTGATGTGAGATTTTGCATTTAACTTGATAAATATTTTGTACGTCTTTATTTGTATTTTAGGCAAAGCAATGTAATGTAGTGTTTACCAACCCCCCCTTTTACGACTGAGTCTATTTGTAATTTTATGACAGGATTTGGGGGATGTGTCTTAAACCAGTTTGGCGTGTGTTTCTTTGCTAAAGTCTTTCTATCCCCGCAAGTAGGCTAAGGTGTACTTTAACATATGGTTTGGGGGGTGTTAAGATGTTCTATTTCCCCCATTGGTCTGAGGTATGGCTGTTTGGAATTGGCTTGTCTCAGAGGCCTTTATGTACTATGATGTCCTATTGGCTGTAGGGGTTGGACAGAACATCTATAAATGTACGTGCTTAACCTCACATTCTCTCTCTTGCTAACCTGTGATGATGTAGAAGTATCTTTCTCTTGTTAACAACTGATGAAGACCATCACACCATGAACTGACAAGAACAGCACAATGAAGAGCACAGCTTCAGCTATATTGAGACAGGCTTGAGGCCTGTTCTGAAGAAAGCTGAGCACCAATGATGTCTTAACTAGAGACATTTTAAGTAACTACAAGTCTGTGTGCCACCTGAATTACACATCACCATTTTATCAGGTTGTATGGTTGCCAATATTCAAATGTACTTTGCATTTTGTTATTATTTATGAATATTATCAGTAATACATTTTATGTGTAACTTAACTCCTGCTTGTCTTTTTACTACATCTAATTGCCTGAGGTTATAGATATAGAAGGGAAGGTGGGGATAAGTTATATACAGTGGTGTCTGTGAGATCAGGCATTCTAAGGTTAAATATTAATAATACAAGAGGGGAAAGTAGAGCAATTTATATTTATATATATATATATATATATATATATATATATATATATATATATATATATATATAAATAACTCTACCAAGATAAAACAATGAGGAAGCAACAGAAGCTTATGATAAGAGAGGATTTTCAGAAGGCTTTTGCCAAGGTCCCACATGACAGGTTAATGATCAAACTAAAAAGAAGTGGAAATTCAAGGTGCTGTGTTTAGGTGGATACAAAATTAGCTCAGACATGGAAAGCACAGGGTTAGGGTGAGGGGAACGTTTTCAGAATTAGGTGATGTTAAGTGTGATATTTCTCAGGGATCAGTGCTGGGGCTGCTGTTTGTGTATTAAAAAGAGCAATCTGGACAAAATATGAGCTGGTTAAGTTTGCAGATGATACCACTCTAAGTGAAAGGACTGATGATGTAGAATCAGCCAGATCATTGGAGAGAGATTTCGAGAGCTTATAAGCTTGGGCAGATTTGTAGCTGATGAAATTGTATTACATGCAGGAAGTGAAAATGTTAGGTTTGAATATACAGGGTGGGCCATTTATATGGATACACCTTAATAAAATGGGAATGGTTGGTGATATTAACTTCCTGTTTGTGGCACATTAGTATATGTGAGGGGGGAAACTTTTCAAGATGGGTGGTGACCATGGTGGCCATTTGGAAGTCAGCCATTTTGGATCCAACTTTGGTTTTTTCAATAGGAAGAGGGTCATGTGACACATCAAACTTATTGGGAATTTCAGAAGAAAAACAATGATGTGCCACAAACAGGAAGTTAATATCACCAACCATTCCCATGTTATTACGGTGTATCCATATAAATGGCCCACCCTGTACAATGGGATGTCTGAAAATTGAAGGTACACCTTGAGAAGGATGTAGGAGTCATAGTGGACTCAACACCATTGTTGGGCAACCGGTGTGCCGTGGAATTTTCTAGGGGCACCTCAAAAACTTTTGTAAAATATTTAAAATTGCTAGTGTTATTGAACTTTTGGTTGATTAAAAAGATGTTTAAAAAAAAATTTTATGTTGGAAAAACAGATAACGGAACACTTACGGAAATGAAGTCTAAGAAACGCGAGAGACTTCAAATGATCGACAAGGAAATGCGCGTCTGTCTTTCGAAAATTGATCCTTGCATCAATCTCATATGTGCTGAAAAACAATCTCAACGTTCACTTTAATTAAATTTAAGATTTATCCGTTGATTCCTTTATTAATAAAATATCTTTCAAACTTGTAAAATTAACTGTTTTCATTGGTGATTGTACATAGATTGTGTCGTCATGACTTTATTTATGGGCAGTCCCTCAGGTGCGCCGCAAAAGAACATTTTTGGACTTTTTTGGACTTTGGAAAGGTTGCCTTTCACTGCTCTACACTATCAAGTTTCCGGACGGTGTATTAAGGAGATCAAGAAAGCTATTGAAGTGTTATGTAATAAATAACAATGTGTGGAATACAAGTAAAGGGCGGTTATGCTCAAGTTCTACAACTCACTAGTAAGGCCTCACCTGGAGTACTATGTTCAGTTTTGGTCTCTATATTACAAAAAAAGATGTAACAGCGGTGGAGAAAATCCTGAGAAGAACATCCAGGCTGATTCCTGAACTAAGAGGTGTGAGCTATGAAGAGAGACTGAAGAAGTTTAACCTTTTCAGCTCATGCAAACAGGGGACAGGACTGAAGTATTTAAAATTATGAAAGGAATCCGCACAACAGATCTGAGTCATTAATTTAAAATAAATTCTACAACAAAAACACGGGGCATGGTTGGAAACTTGTTAAGGGTGGATTTTGCACAAATGTTAGTTTTTCTTCACATAAAGAATCACAGACACTTGGAATGAATTGGCAAGTCGAGTGGTGGACTTTAGGGGCTTTCATATTTCGACTTGATGTAGTTTTGGACCTTCCAGGTTAATAGGATGAATGAGCTTGTTGGGCTGAATGGCCTGTTCTCGTCCCAGACTGATGTTACTTGATTATGTTGACTTCTTTTGTAAGTTGCTTTGGATAAAAGCATGTGCTAAGCAAATAAATGTAAATGATGACTTGATCATTGCACTCTCCTGCAGACTTATGGTAATAAGCTCCTTTCTTATATACAGGAATTTACTGATACCTTTCCAGAGAAAAGGCATGTATGAACAAAGTTGAAGTTCATATCCTAGGACATGAGCTGGAATTCCTAGGAATTTACTACCTCTGCTTAGCTGTGAGCAAAGCCATAAAGTTGCAGATGCAAGCAAAAAATGTGTCCGGACAGTGTGAGTTACGGTAAAGAACAAATGTTCAGACATTTGGGTTATGCACATGCCAGCCTATGACTAGGCTGATAGTTGTCACATACGTAAGCTACAATTCTTTTGTTTGACTTTCCATTAATTGTACTGAAGTTCGGCTGTGGAGGGCTGCAGTGACTGCAGGAGTTTGCTTAATTAGAAGCCAAGCTTTTGCTGATAACATCATTTATTTACTTTTATGACTTGTTAATGTTTCCATTTGGCCATGTCAGCACATTCTTATTTTGCAGACGTTTCATTTCCAAGGAAAAAAATCACTGAAATGATTTGTGGCCCGGCAGCATACTAGTAATTCTCACTTCTTGAATTTGTGTTTGTTGCCTTTCATTCCAAGCAGACACTTGACATCAGATGGTGAGCCGTCGGCTCCTTTGTCTTTTGCATGTCATTGTTACTGCCAGCTGGTTCAGAGAACAAAAAGCAATTAAAAGATAACAATACAGTTTAGGACTAAGAGAAGCCATTAAGGATTGGGCATCTGAGCATGAAAGGTTACTTCAAGGATGTGTTTGGTAGTTTTCAAGTTATTTCTACACAAACACTGTATTTATACATTTAGCACACAGAACTGTGTTCTAAAGGTAAGCGTTTTCTGTAAATTAAAAAAAACAACAAAAAAACGTTGAACCTGTCTGGCACTTTACAATAGAGGTTAATGGGGTACCACTGGAAAATAAGAGCCTAAGAACTTCATAAGGGAGCAGCAAACTTTTCCGAAAACATCTCTTCCGTATTTCTGATGCATATTTGTGACAACAAAAGGGATCTGGGACTAATCACTTATTATTATTATTCTTCATATCGCGTACTCCTGGTACTATTTTTCTTGTGGTAAGGATATGCTTTCTATTCACGTGTGTGAGCTTTCACTTCAATATGGAGATAAATCAAAACAACACCAACCACGTGGCACAAAATGTTTACTGTGATTTGGTCCTTCAAAATGAAGTCACACCCCGATGGGTGAAAGATCACTGCGGTAGAAGACGACAGACGCTGAGATGGAGTGCACGCCGGTCTTCTTTTGAAATGGTGGAATCTCATAATATTGGGGTTTTTGTGGTTCAAACTCTTACAAGGTGTGTGTAAGCGCAAGACATTGCTCCATACTCGATAACTGTCTTGGAGTTTTTAGGTTTCTGTTTTCCAGTGATGCTCCATTAGCTTCTATGGTTAAGCACCAGTGAGGGTAAGCTACTGTATATGTTTTTGAATTTATAGAAAATGCTCAACCTTAGAACACAATGTTTTGTGGCGAATGCATAAATGTTTGTGATGAAATAAATTCTACTTGAAAAATACTGAACTTATCCTTTAAGCTTTACATTTATTCTGTGGCAGTAGTTGGGCTCTAAATCAGTTACGTACGGAAAAAAAACTTGCAGCCACTGTGGCCCGCCAGAACTAACCTTGAGGACCGCAGCTTTATAAGGTTAAATGTCTGAAATATGGCCGCTAGCAGGGATGTCTTGTGATTTCTGAGTGAGGGGTTGCACATCTGCTTTCTAGTTATAGTCGATTAGTTAAGGAAGACATTTAGGGCAGGCAAAGAGAGCCGAGCACTTACAATAGGTGGCAATGAAGCAAAAGCCTAAAGGATGGCGTGCAGCACTTTTGTGACGGAAAAGGAGCTTCATGCAGTTTAAATCAGCAGTAAAAGATGCAATGGCGTATTTGTCCGTACCTTTGTTCCTTCCTATTTGAACCTCTGATAACAGTTTAGGTACTGTAACAATGCATCTATTACTTATAACAATACCAGTAGTGAGATGTCAAGCAAAATGACACCTTTTATTGGCAAGCTAGAAAGATTATAATATGCAAGCTTTCGAGGCAACTCGGGCCCCTTCTTCAGGCAAGATGTAAAAGGTGTCATTTAGCTTGACGTCTCGCTACATTCGTAATGGCTAACACGGTACAACACCCTAGTACTCATAACAAGACCTAAACAAAGGCTCCCTTTGGTCTTCATAACACTTATAAAGCATCACGTATTCATCTCTGTGCAGTGGGGCATATTGACATGATGGTAAAATGACTTGTTAAAATCGAGGACTCACACTAAATATGTAACCTAAAGAGAGAGTGACTCGGTTGTGCCACCTCAGACCACTCCACAGTGAACTTTTGCTAGTAGGTCACATCTCAGAGATGAATTAACACCGTGGCGGACGGCTGGGGCTCATGCCCAGTCGGGACGCCTGGAGGATGGAATTACCGGGAGAGGAGCAGTGCCTCCCCGGGAACATGAGAAGGCAGCCGCCCTGGTGGGTGTTGGGGCCACGGGAACAGAGCTTGGAAGCTCAACCTTGTGGGGACCCGTGACCACCACCATCACCAGGGGGTGCCTGGTTGGCTCAGAAGCCATGGTATGCAGCACTTCCGCCACACCAGGAAGTGCTGCAGGAAGGTCATCAGAGGGCACATGCGGGTGCATTATAAAAGGGGCCGCCTCACTCCATTCAGGGAGCCAGAGTCGGGAGGCAGAGGATGGAGCTTGTTAGTGGAGAAGTAAGGACAGCAGAAGACTTAGAAATAAAAAGGACTGAGCCTTGTGAGTTGTTTATGGTGCATTGTGCTGTGTGAACGGTAAAATAAAAGCGTGTTTTGGTCAGAGTGCCTCCAGCGTCTGTCTGTGTCTGGTTAAGTGCTGGTATAGCGCCATCTACTGTCACAATACTCTACTGAAGCTTTGGAAGAGTTATGAAGACCCAAAGAAGAGTTTAAGGTCTTGTTACATAATAGTAAATGAGTAGCAGAGCTTGTAGATTTGTATTAACAAATCTCTTTTTTTCAGTTTATTATCCATAGTTTTTATTTTTTTTATTTGAAGACACTGTGACAAATAAATACATCAGACTGAAATTGCCAATAATATAACAAACAGAACACCTGAACACCGCTGTTCATTTTCTTTAGGCCAAAACCAGACACAAATGTGTCCGCGGATGTGGCCCATTTCTCTGTGTTTCGGCCGTGTTTGGGACTGCCTTGCATGAATTCTAACTGGCCTGGGACTACCTGGGTCATCCTGATATGCGTGAGTGAGCAAATCCTACTTAAAGTCCTTGTTTCTGTATGCCAAGGGACAACTGCTTGGGTTAGAGGAGGAGGAGGAGGAGGAAGAGGCAGCTTCATTATTTTCTGGGCTGAAATTGTTAGACCAGAATGTAATTGTAGCCATGAAAGAGTTTCACAACTACAAAAAAGAATTGATCTTATTCTCCGATGCTTTTTTTTCAATTCATAGTGTCACCAGAATGCAAATTTCCTTGTGTTTCAATGTATTACACACAGATAAATGCAAAAGAAGGGAGAGTTTGACCAGAAAAGACAACCGAGATGGGCATTGCATTTAAAACCATGAACACCAAGTTAAACGACAGCGTACATTTCCAGTTCAGCCTTGTCTCACATTAGATTTCTTCGTTTAATGCTCTTTAGTCCAATCATCAATCATAATTTGTGTGCTCATATCCTGATGGCTTCAACACTTCACTTCACTCACTTAAGCCTGTGACTCACAGCAGAGCAGCGGCCATCACGATGACCTTCCCCTTGAGTGAAATGTGCTGAAAGTGAACCAACAACACAATCGATGGAGGACTGAAACCTACGACACAAAGCACAGGACTGGTGTGACACGTTTGTAGCACAATGCATGCTGAACAGAAGGCAGACTAAATGAAGGCAATAGGATGTGTTTGCCTAGGGTGGTCAGCCCACTTGTTTATTTGTTTGTAGAATCTCTTCTTCTAAGGGTCTTTTCTTTCCTTCTTCAAGTGTTAGTTTGCACCAAATTTCACAAGCTAATCACAGTATGGCGTCCAGGAGCTCAGTGTGATTTAAAGACCTAAGTGAGGAGAAACCGCATCCACTGATGAGATTTCAATGTCGCTTTCAGACTCCATTTTGTTATGGTCCAGTGCCTTCAGGAGCTGAGGAGCCCCTCTATCTGAGGCTCTCTGCTTGCCAAACCTCTGCCGTTCTTGCAGATGTGCTCAAAGTATCTGACAGTGCAGTCTGGGACTTCCTGTGATGGTGTCCTCAAACAGCTCACCTACAACTTCATGTTGCTGCGAGTCCAGGGTCAGGTTGCCTGCCATGAATGTGTTTACCTCTCATGAAGTAATTTTTCACTTGTCAGAGCCTATTATAGTTTTCATCTTGTAGATATCCATCCATTATCCAACCCACTACATCTTAGCTACAGGGTCACGGGGGTCTGCTGGAGCCAATCCCAGCCAACACGGGGCGCAAGGCGGGAAACAAACCCCGGGCAGGGTGCCACCCCACTGCAGGGCACACACACTAGGGACAATTTAGAATCGCCAATGCACCTAACCTGCATGTCGTCGGACTGTGGGAGGAAACTGGAGTACCCTGAGGAAACCCACGCAGACACGGGGAGAACATGCAAACTCCACACGACCCGGGAAGAGGACCTGGGTCTCCTAACTGCGAGGCAGCAGCGCCACCGTGCCTCCCTCTTGTAGATATTTCCTTATTAAATACTGACAAAACTTTACCCAGCTCCTCTGCATTAATGTATCATAATGCTAAGCCATGAAGATTTACAGGATATTCTGGAGATGTCTGCCTGGCAGAGGCTCCAGGCCAAAGTGACTCCCACTCTCCTCTTAGTCACTGTGAATCAGTGCACCTTTAATATTTGCTTTCAGTTTAATTTAAATTCATTTTTATAGTGTGAGTGCCGGCTCAGAGCTCTCTAACAAGTTCACAGGTAAACTACAATTCCAACTTTCTAAACTACAAATTACCAATATGTGCAGATATAAAGGTACAGATACAACCTAAACCCACAGCAGTCTCAAACGGATGGAATATCCCCCATGACTGCATCACCCATCGCACTTAATCCGCCTTGTAACTGGGGTGCCAGCGACTAACTTGGCAACGCTGGGTGCAAGAAAAGAAGCAACCCTGGATTGGGTGCCAGTCTATCAACAGGGCCGCTCACTCCTTCATACTCGCCAGTTCACAAATTACAAGGAGAAGCAATACAAGGAGAAAACATGGCAAGACCACGCAGACGACAGCCATGCACTGGATCTGTGAGGTGGCCGCACTTGACGCTGTGCCACCACTACCTGCTTAATATTACTTAGTCATTTCACCTGGTGCTGGGTTATCAGTTGTTGATGAAGTCTGGCAGTAGATGGCCAGTAGATGGCACTGATGTTACTAATGTAAGAAACAGTCACTGCTGTTTGGACACCTCAAACATTAAACCTCCATTGTGATATTGACGCATAGGACATTTAGAATAGATTACATGTAAAAGTTTATACTAGTTATAGTTATATGTTTATTGAAAAATTGATTTTATTAAACATGAGAATTGTCAGTAGTACAATGAAAGCAATGAAAAGAAGTAGGAAATTGGTCTCATGTAACTCTCTTTAAAGGAGCTTTTCAGGTAACATCCAAGCCTTCAGTACATTTCCTACAAACATTATTCCCTAAACCTGCTTTTCCTTGTTGTCCTGGTGGCATCAGATGCCAAGCAAAGAAAAGTTCTGGGTTGGCTGCTAGTCCATATCTGGGCACGCTCTTGTATTGACTATTGCTAATGTTACTTCAGCCCCAAAGGGAGAGTTACTTCAGTTTTACTAGGCTGTTAGCCAAAATCTAGTGGAGCAGATGGAGACAATGGTGTCTCTTCAGTGTCAGGGGGGCTTTAATCGGGGAACAAGAGTTAAGAAGCTAAGGTGCAGAAAGTCACCAGGCCTGGGAGTGGCCTTTGAAAAAGGGCAGTGTGATGACACGAGGGAGTCCAGTTGTCACAAGTCGGCTGCTTCTCCGACTTTAGCCTTGCTGCTTGCCTGCTCTTTGCCTGCAGTCCCTCGTTTTGGCCTCTTTTGTCATGTCAAGTGACAGCCGCACAATGGGGGGCGAGGGAAACCAAAGCAGGAGCAAGATGAAGGCTCTGCACTCAAAAGCCTTGTGCTTCCTGTTTTTGCAAAAGCTTTTTTGTGAAACTACCTAGTGTTTTGTTCTATCTATCTATCTATCTATCATATAGTGCCTTTCATCCATCCATCTTTCATATAGTGCCTTTCATCTATCTATCTATCTATCTATCTATCTATCTATCTATCTATCTATCTATCTCTATCTATCTATCTATCTATCTATCTCTATCTTTCATATAGTACCTTCTATCTATCTATCATAAATTTACTTTATGTGCTGTTTTCTCTCGTTTTAACATAAACTGCTTAACTAGTAACATTTTGTCCCTCTTTTCCCAATGAGTAGCTCGATGTGAACGTTCAGGTGCTGTTTGTGTCAGAAAAGAAAGGAAACCATGGGATTCTGGTGCCTGCTCTGTCGTGACTGTAACATTATCATTATGAGACAAAATACAGCCTTACAGATTTAAACATCTAGTAAACTGAGAGAGCCGAAATAAACTGCTGTCATGGAAAATCTATTGGCTATGAACTGCCTAAAGTGAAACAGCAACAAGTTTAAAATCAAATGGCTTTGAGGTGAAAAAAGACAAAACCACAGTTACATGGAAAGAACTCGCAGACTACACACATTGTGCAACGACTGTGGAGCTGTCTGGCGGTGCTGCTAATCGCCATGTTGCCAGATCTTTGCCCGACAGCATGAAGTCAACACACAATTGAAGAAATGACTTTCTACATACCCGTTCCATCTGCATCAGGACTCTGCTCTTCTTTGAGGCAGCAACTTCTGTCTTCTTCTCAATGAACTGGAAGGAGCACATAAGGCTTCCTTGGTGGCTTATTCAAATTTAGCTGTCTTCCTCAGCAGCGGGTGAAGATGAAGACGCCACTTCTCCCCATTATCATCAGCATGTCTTGTGCTCGAGGCATTCCTGATATTGCTCTGCTTTTCATTTTATTTTTATGACTGTGGGTGGCTTTAAGGGAGACTGTGGCACTGGACGTTGTGTCTCTCTTCACTGGGTTAGACTGCACTGCCTTGATCAGGAAAAGGAAAAGCACAAATCTGAGTTGTAACCATGCGTGCCACTAACAAACAGGGCTGCTCTCCGTTTACTGCTGAGAATGAAGACCCCCTTGTTAAACTGGAAAATTCAAGAAACCAGCTTGCAGTACCCAGCACAAAGGCTATTCATTTTCTTCATCAGAAATTCCATTGAGCATATAATAGAAAGTAGGAAAACAATTGCTTAAAAGATAAAGTTGGGGGTTGTTATTTAAACATAAATTGCTGAGGGAAGACAGTTTTGCACACCATCTTACAGGTCTGTGCCCCTCTGGAGATGTCACTGCTGGTATGCCATGTTGCAGTGTAGCGGGTTGACCTTTCATACAAGATGGCTGGTGCTGTGTGTGCCCCTGGTTGGCATGTACTGTACGTGACAGCAATGCAAGGGAACACCACAGAGAATAAGAAACCCCGTCTACAGAAACAACATGAGGTCGAACGCGTGAAGGAGAAGAATGAGGGGAGCAGCCGCAGCCAGCAGGTATATTGACACCCTTCTGATAATATCTGCAGACACCCTTAAAAACTGGTAGAAGTATTCATTGAAAGAAAGATGGGCACACTGTGTGTTAAGAAGAAAAATACAAACGTAAATTATTTTCTGTCTCAAGAAACTGAAAAGTGTTTACGGGATGTAAAATCAACTGATGAGGAGGACATTTTGATTTGGAGTTGGGATTGAGAATCTCTGATGGCCAATTCTGCTCTTGCCAAGTGCGATTCCCCCATTGGAGCAGAGAGAGCGACACGAAGGTGGCAGACATGAAGGCAGGGCACACTGAGCCACTAAGCCAAGTCCAGAGACGTCACAACTGGAAAGACGTAGGTGTCGTAACAAAACCCAAAAGCTGTGAGCTATGCAGTGGTGGCACATTTCATGGGACTCTGTACATGAGACAGTGCATTTAAACCTGAACTTGAAAGGTAGGAGAGCAAAAGAAGATGAGAAAGGACAGAGAAGCAGGAGAATGAAGACGTTCAAGGATTCTACACCTTTAACACGAGGCAGAACAGCAGCCAATGTGCTATCACTGACAATACAAGGAAAACACTGTGCTGAGAAAAAGTATTTGCCCCCTTCCTGATACGCCTTATTGTTAAAAATGTTTAATACTGATTTTTATTATTTTTTTACTTAATTGAATTAACAATATGAAGTGTAATTGCCTCCTTATACCGCATAGCTAGCTGCAATGACTGTAGCCTATAGTTCAGTATCGGTCGTTCACGTCACTGTGGATTCATTTTCCGCAGCACTTCCTTGCAGAGCACTGCTGAGCTGCTCACTTCATGTCTCATTTGGGTTTTGCGCTGCACTTTGTATAGGCCAGTGTAAACTTGAATATTGTTTCCTGTGATTTTAACTTTCTTTTGTGTTTTGTGGAGGTCAAACTTCAGTTTTCCGTTCACAGATTAATGACTAGACATTCTCCTTAAGCATTTTCTGATCCAGAACAGAATTCAGGGCTCCTTCAGTTACGTCAGGTCATCCAGGTACTCCCCTCGCCTTTCCTCTACCACCCCCAAACTTGACTGTTGGCTTGACGTTCTTATAAATTAATGATACGTATGTATGCTATCTGTCTGACATAATGGGTCAGTGTTGTCCATAAAGTTCTACTGTTCCCTCTCCCGTCCACAGCACGTTTTCCCAAAATGCTTCCAGGTGCTTCTTGGCAAGTGACGTGCAAGCATGTACTGTATATTCTTCTAGATCAGCAGTGCTTCATTTCCAGGCTTGCTTTAATGCCCGTTCTTTTCCCTTGTGATTGTGGCATTGTGACAACGGGCCTTTACTGCCCTTTGGGACTCCCCAAATGATTTTATGTTGTGCTCTAACCAAGCCTGTCTCTGTGACAGTTGGTGTTGGACAACTTTATTCATTACGTAGATAAGGGAAAACCAAGAGTCTGAGGCACCTTGAAAGTCTCTTTCTAGAACAGGCACACTGCCTTCTGGTTACAGTCATTTATAAAACATCCTATGGAATACATAAAGCGAGGCGGAAATGTGCAGTGACATTTCACTCCAAGCGTTGAAGGTGGCAGTGCTGTCTGTGTAAGTCCTTGTATGTTCCCCTGAAGGTTTTTACCAATCAAAATGCACAACTTTAAGCAGCGGATCACTTAAAGCCATTATTTACAGCTAAGTGAAAAGGTCTTAAGAGGGTGGTGCGTGTTTATGTGCGCTGAAGCACCAGAACATAATCTCTGAGGTGATCACTGGTCCCACAATGAGGGCTCTTGGACTGATGGAGCAAATAAGGCAATGAGCAGGGTGACCAGCTGTGAGGCAGTCGAGAAACGACACGCAAGGCGCTGCAGCACCTGCCAGCCAGGGATGGACAACACCTCGGCCCTTTGGAAAGCCGTCCTGCTCTCTCTTGTTCTGGTAGGTGCTTGGATTGTTACTAAAGAATTGTACTGTGCTGTTCAAGAAAAGAAAATGAAGGACGAGTTGGGCTAGGGCCCTGCTAACAATAATAAGCATACAGCGAAATTATACATTTGATAACTCCAAAGGTGCAAATACTGACTAAGAGATTTGAAGCAGTCCACTTTATTTTGATTACGTGATTCTTGGGAGTATGAGAGCGAAGTGAGCAAAGCAAATATTTTGGACAGAGTGAACTATAAATGTAAAATCTGTGCAATCAAATAAAACAGTTCAGGCCATAGAGTCATGCTGCACACATCTTAAAAGACATTGCAGGAGCGCACAGTATACAGTATAATCCTACCAGTACTTTATTTATTCTCTGTCGATCTTAGTCCCTCTAGTATACGCCATATGTCACAACTGCAGCCCCATGTTTTGACAGATTTCGAGAAAGGTGAGAACAGCCTTCACTTAGACATTGCAGGCCGACAGAAAGGAGCGCAGCAGGCAGGCAGCTCTGACTTGTTTCTCTTCAGGAAGAATTTGTTTGTTCTTTCAATGCAATTTATTTTACTAAACAGACTTGCTGGTGCTAAATGGAGCTGCCATTGGGGCGCTGGTGTGAACGGCTTTGAAAATGGATAACATGTCAGGGACTGTTACTAAGCAGGTGACAAAAACTTAAAACACACAACAGAATTAAAAATAAGCACAGCTAACACACTTTTTATCTGAGAACTCAGTAATTACTTAAAATGACTTTAAACAGTTCAGGCATTAAAAGAGCAGCAACGTGAATATGGAAATGAACTATTAAAAGTTCAGACAGTTAAGTGACATCTTAATTTAACCAAATTTGCATTTTTTGCACATTGATAATGTGATTTGCATTATAGATTTGGGTTTGTTACAATGCAATGAAGGGCGCTAAACAAAAAACAAAAAAAGGACTTGAAACAAAGTTCAGCCTGCCACAGTCACAGTGGGAACAATAATATGGAAACACTGGACATTTAAAGATATTTCAATAAACAATTGCATATAATATTGTCTGTGGTGGGCTGGCACCCTGCCCGGGGTTTGTTTCCTGCCTTGTGCCCTGTGCTGGCTGGGATTGGCTACAGCAGACCCCCCATGACCCTGTAGTTAGGATATAGCGAGTTGGATAATGGATGGATGGATGGATATAATATTGTGAATTCTGATATATATGAGTTTTAATTATCTTTAAGCAAAAGTCACATTTTGAAACAGATGTAATTAATTTTTATAAAGACAAATTGTACACAAAAAGGTAAACCGGTTATCCATCTGTCCTATAGTGCCTTCCTTCTATCTATCTATCTATGATATAGTGCCTTATCTATCTATCTATCTATCTATCTATCTATCTATCTATCTATCTATGATATAGTGCCTTATCTATCTATCTATCTATCTATCTATCTATCTATCTATCTATCTATCTATCTATCTATCATGTTCATTTATGGTACAAAATACAGCAAAAAATATCGTCAAAAAGCTCAGTTATTAAATTATCTATTGGGTGAAGCAAAACTAGCAATTTTAAAGAGTCGAAATAATAAACAATCTGGGACAGGGGACACTAGTGCTGTCTTGATTTTCAAGATAAACATACGATCCAGAATAATAATGGAATATACGTATCATAAATTGATGAATACATTAAGTTATTTAAAAATGTGTGGGGAATTAAAGGGATGCTTTGCTCAATTGAGGATGGAGAACTAAAAATGAATGTATGAGACATTAGTTATGTTTTCTGTATTTGTATTTTGTTTTCTTAGGATGATGTTAGTATCTATCAGGTATTGTGTGCTGTGGAGGGGGGTGAACTGGAAATGAAAAGAAAGTGGTGGGCATCAACAATATGCTTTCATTAATGTGTGGAGTAGGAGGAGTGTAAAGGGGGAGTAGTGGTGGTCTTTGTGTTATAATGAAATATTAATTTTTTGAATTTCTAATTAATGTGCGGAGTAGGAGGAGTGTAAAGGGGGAGTAGTGGTGGTCTGATATATTTGGCCTTTTTTGTTATATTTCTGAAAAATTGGGCTTGTTTGGTTTTTGACTGTGTATATTGTTAATATTTTCAATTTTTATGTTCACAATAAAGGGTTTTTTAAAAATAAAAAAAAATATCTATCTATCTATGATATAGTGCCTTATCTATCTATCTATCTATCTATCTATCTATCTATCTATGATATAGTGCCTTTATCTATCTATCTTTCTATCCATCCATCCAGTGTATAGAAATTTTCTGTTTATTATCAAAATTGATCTGTCTGTAGGGAACTTTAATATCAAATATGTTTAGTGCATGCATTATATGTATAATGTAAACTTTGATATAAACGTATAAAACTCAAATTTTCTTTTTAAAGTCACTTATGAAATACTTCTTGCAGAGTGATGTTTAATATAGAAAAATACAGAGAGAAGGTAAAAACATAAAAATGTAACATTTGTATACATAAACCGAGGCAGATGCTCCATAAATGCACACCACACTATCTCAGTGGGCCTCAGTTATAGTGCCATCAGTTAACTGGATGTTCCAGAAGTGCCATGTAACCATCTGAGCTCCTTCCTGTTTAAAATATTTGTTATTTTTGTTTTTGTTAACCAATGGCTAATATTATTAGCTCACTTCAGCATACTTAAGTATATACAATACGAGTTTCTGCTTTCCCTAATAACCCGGTTTTTGTTGATGGTCCTTACAAAACACAATTTCACAGTAAAGTGTATTATTTTGAATTGAAATGGGTAATAAGTAGTAGTAATAAGAAATCTGAGTATATGTTATTATTATTACTATTATTAGATGGTTATGATTTTCATTTGTTTGTGTCGTTCACTCAAGTACTTCTTTTTTTGTTTGCCATACCAAAGCCAGACAATAAAGTTTTAGCACTGGTGAATTGTGCTTTACTTTAACTTTAAGCGATTTCACAGGCTGCTCATGTAATGAATTGAATGTTTTAGCTGTACAGTAAAGACCAGGTGATAAGAAGTACTGTCATTTTGTGAACTACAAACCGCATGACAACATCTACAGTACTGGGGTCCTTGGTGGTGCTGGTGTGAAACGGACTGCAGCGCAATTCAGTGGTGTTACAAAGGTGATGTGAAGCTGATTTATTCAAAGCTAAAACCTGCTATAAATTGACTCTCCGGTATAATTACTGCCTCAATACACAGTGGGGATTTGTAAATATCTACCCTGTTCTCTTGTCTGAAACACAGCTTCTCCATCAGCTATCGAGAAATCTCACTTCATTCTGTGTAGTCGTGGCTTTGCTAATTTGTGATGTACTTTTCTTTCTTGTTTTTATTACACTTTTCTTTATTTTACAGTGTTGTCTTTTTCAGAATGCAGGGCTATGTATGCACTTAAAAAGACATAATAGTGTAATCAGTGGTGCTCAGATTGTGGCTTACACAGTAACACGAAGTGCATACTTGGCCGAGTGCATCGCGCCGATAGTGAAACTTTCTAAAAACAGGTGTTTGGGAGTTTTAACATTTTTTTGGAGGGTGGGGTGCAGAAAGAAAGACAGGAAGATTGTTCTTTAAGGGTTTGGCAATACGTTTCCTAGAAAAAGATCCTGGGGAGGCTGAATGTGTCTTTTGTAAAGACAACATGTCTAAACACGAACAAAACTGAGACATAATGACGTACTCTAAGATAAACACTGTAATCCAGCCAGACAATGAAATTGCTATTCCAAAGCGATTGAGAAAAACAAAAATGCAGCAGTTACTGCTTTCGATGACTTTTGCCACTTTTGTCAATGCTCCTATTTAAACTGTAAGCGCTGAAGAAATCATCTGATGAGAGCCCTGGATGATGGGAATTGTAGTCCCTAGATCAGCATTTGTCACAAAGTTGCAGATAAATGGGAGTGGGGGATGGTAATACATGTTAAATACTTTTCTTACTAGATGAATCGCACAAAATGGACTACACTCACAGCCACAGCACCTGGCAAGTACTTGAGCTTTATACCACACTTCCTAAATGCGTCGTCTTTGAGTTTCATCGAACTTTCCTCTTTCACTTCGCTTCTGCTGATGGCCTTCATTTTCATAAACCCACATGCCCCATTTCTTGGTGACATCACTGTCAGTTCTGTGGCATAAATGGGACGCAGTGCATTGTCATCATTAATCCTTCTATATAAAAGTGGTCGGGATTGTCCTCCTGTCCCGTGAGTGCTACGCAGGCGCGGAGTTTCACACACGCCCCGTCCATTTTGCAATGCATGATGGGATTTGTAGTTTCGTTTTTCCAGGTAAAAGATGATTTTCTACTCCAGGCTGTGCGGTATCTTCTTCTTTCTTACTATATAAAAGCGTTCGGGATTGTCCTTCCGTCCCGGTATTCCGCTTATCACAGACTTACTACTTGCAGCTTGTGGTACGAAGCGACATGATGTGAGCAGAGTTCTGGTGCTCCCATCGTTCCCTTGCTTTTGTGCGCGATGCGCTGGAAAAATAGACAAAATGATGTCTCTGGAAATAATTAATGTTGATGGAGTACAAATGCCTCACCGCGTAGTAAATATCAGGGGGGTTCAAAAGAGCGACCTCAATATAGATTAAATTTCATCACAAAAATAACAAACTACGAGTATTAAAATAATACCACTCAAATGCAATATAACCAAATTAATGAGTTTGTATAAAATATCAAATTGATCGACATATTGAATTGCTTAAGAAGTGTTCAACTTAAAAGTCGGTCGCCTTAAAAGGCGGGTCAGCCTAGTATATAAATAAAGTCAGTTAATTTTTCTCTTTTCTACAACATTATCAAATTTCGATCAAATCAGTCAAAGCATTTTTGAGGTTTTGCAGTATTTAATATTTCTATCAAGAGGGGTGAGGTGACCCCTAAATACTGATAAATCGAAATGTCCTTTCTTAGTGGGCAACTACTGACACAGATGTACCGTCCTGCCAAATTTAAGTTTTTTAGTTAAATGAGAAATAACATTTTTGTTGGTGAGTGAGTGAGTCAACTTTGCATTTTATCCATATATAACACCATTTTTACAGTATATGCAAAAGCCTAATTTTTTGATAAATAAAAAGTTGAACTTTGTAAAGAAAATTAGGTCTGATTATTTTGCATGTATTACAATAAATATGAATAAAGCCACAGAGATATTGTAGTTTTCTATATATATTTTAAAAGTTATTTTTTAATTAAAATCCATCTTGTACAATGTAGAATAAATTTTGACATAAAAAATAAAATGTGATGTCAAGTCTATTTCAGTGTCCAAAATGTGATGTACAGTGGATGAATTTCATATAAAAAGCCTAATTTTATGTAACGAATTGGACCGAAGATGTAGTTTGTATATTGATTTACTTAGCAGACACTTTTCTCCAAAGCAGCTTATAAAAGAAGTCAACAAATCTGAGTAAACAACAGTCTGAGAACTGTTCTGAAACAAGTGCTACAGGTCAGGTCAGTCAGGTTAGGTCAGGTTGGGGAGCATGCAGCAGTACAGCACCCACCACATGACGAAACAGCTTGGCATCCTGATTGGCAACCGCCCAAGCAGACAAGCTGTCCAATTCCACCCTCCGGAAATGACCCTCTATCTGCCACAGCCAGGTGTTATGTAGGCGTCCCCTTGTCCTGGTCCAGCCACTCAGGTCCTCAACAATGAGGATCCTGTGACCTGGATCACCGTCGGGGAATCGCAGCACATGATGTAACTGACGCTCCCTCACAATGCAGGTAATGTGCCTCATTCGGGATTCAGTGAGCAACTGCTTGCTCGACACAAAGTCAAACCAGCGATACCCAAGGATACTCCAAAGAGACACAGTACCAAAGGAATCCAATCAGGTTACTGGATAGTATCCATGTCTTGCAACCATATAGAAAGACAGGAAGCACCAGGACTCTAAAGACTTGGACCTTCGTCCTTTTACATAGATATCGGGAGCGCCACACACCCCTTTCCAGCGACCTCATGACCCCCCATGCTCTCCCAATCCGTCTGCTGACTTCATGGGAAGAGTCACCAGAGACATGAACATCATTGCCAAGGTAAGTAAACCTCTCAACACTCTCCACAAACAGACACACTGCTGATGGCTGTGCTCAAGAGGTCATTAAAGGCCTGAACCTTGGTTTTTATCCAGGACAATTGCAAGCCCAGACAATTAGACTCCTCGCTCAGTCTCTTGAAAGCCCCAATCAGAGCCTCCATTGACTCAGGGAAGATCACAATATCATCAGCAAAGTCAAGATCAGTGAATCTTTCTTCACCAACAGATGCCCCACAGCCGCTGGACCCCATGACCTTGCCCAACACCCAGTCCATACAAGCATTGGACAAAGTAGGAGCAAGAACACACCCCTGACGAACCCCAGAATCATCTGGGGAAAATGCAGAGGTTTTGTCTCCGCTCTGCATGGATTATGAGTGATTTGGTAGTGGAATCTGCTCCAACCATTAGTAGGAGACTAGAGAACATGGAGGAGGTGCAGAGTCCACACAGGTGGCTGGGACGTGATGTGAAGAAGCTGCGGCAGGCAGCACTCCCACTTCCATTAAGGTGATTTGTCACAGCTTATAGCACATGCCACAATGTGGCCTTCAATGGACTGATTCCTGTCTTGTGGTTGTCTCCACCAGGATGTACACAGTATGTCAGATCAACACAGCAGTCAGAAGAGAGTTTAGGACATTGCTAGACAGATCGCTTTCATTATAGTCACTCCCCTTACTCTACATCTCATCTGATAAATCATGGTTGTGCTTTTCTTTTTTAGTTCTCAAAGACTGCAAATTGCTGGCATGACCTCGGAAACAAAGAGTATGATTGCTGGCCATATTCACAGCCCAATGAATTCAACATGATTGATTGTGGAGGTAAGTGTGGTGAATGTCTTGTGACTTTCAGGGGGCAAGTAAAAGGCAGAAGAGCAATCCCAGAATAACACCTTGCAGGTCTAGAAGAAACTGAAAGAAGGTGAATTAATTTGTTAAGCCAAATAAATACACAATGATAGCTGCAAGGGAAGGGGCATTAGAACATATAAGAGTGTTAAATGACAAACCTAAGCCCCTTTTGGGCCTGATTTTTACACATAAACACAGCTGGTTAACTTGTGGGGTGGCCGGTCCATTTTTCAACTAAAAGAAGCGAACAAGACCTCTCTTCAATCTACTCTGTCGATCTCTAATGCAACTGACCAGCTCACTTCTGACCCTTAGCTAATCTGGCTTTTGTCAAGGAGGTCCTTTTAAGCTCCTTCCCTAAACACAGGCTGTCCAGCAACCTCAGCAGCCCTTTAGTTTCAAAATGGCCAGAGCCTGAATTAACTATGTAGCAGAATTCCATTGCTGCCATCTATTGTCCAGGTGGAGAAACACCACCTCATTCTGTCATCCATTATCACTGCCTTATTTCTGTGACCATTGGAATTCCGTCTCCTGGGATTGGAATCCTGGCCAGAATATTAGATTGCCAGCATTGAACGTGTCCAGATTTACAATGTTAAAGAGAAGTTGGACATAAAAAAATGAATTAGTTAAATGAATCATCCATCAACTTTGGATTGAAAAAAAATAAGTGTAAGAAATAAGTGGGTTGTGTATTAGAAGAGTATACATTTCAATCTATTATGACGTGCATTGTGTATTTTTAATCTTTAATTTGGATTTTAATGTTTTTCACTAATTTTTTCACTCACTTCAACTCAGGTCTTGAAATGTCTTGGGTTCATCGACCTCCGGAGAAAATAGTAAGTGGGCAAGATTTTAACGTCACCTACTCCGTTATCGCATCTGACGCGTTCTACGAGTATGCTGTCAAAAACTCCATTTTTAAATTTAGGTGAGTTCATTTGTTTATTGTACACACATATTGTGATAGTCTTGAATGGATGATGCAGATGTTCAGTTCCTAGTTTCTTTCCTTTATTATCACTGTACCGTTCTTATCTAGTAGAGAAAAAATGTCTCAGTGAGTTATGCTGGCTCACGGAAACCATAAACGGAATGTCCAAGAGGACCCCTTTTTGAAAGTTTGGAGGAAAATGGAGTGCTGTTCATTGCTATGGAAAGAGGAATCTTGATTGTGGTTCAGTCAGTCAACAGTACACACACACACAAATATATATACAGTATGTACTAGGGGGCTCCGCCCACTGCTCATTTCGCTCGCCCACCCCCTGGTTTGGTTAACCGGATATACAATTTTAATTGAATTTTCATGGGAATTGTTACATATGCATTATTTTCATTTTTACTTTAAAACTTTAGTAAAAACAATATTTGGAATTAACTTTTCTTCAAGATCGCATTGAATTTTGATTCCATGTTTGGACTTACATCATGACAACACAACGTATATGCCTGTGAGTGAATATCGTTTCTTTCTCTCTAATAAATAAAATTACTTTTTCGAATGTTTCGCTTTGTCGCTGACGTGTCATCTTGAACGTATAAAATTATTTTCCTGATAAAAATTTATAAGAGCTGAGAGCACAGGAAGTGTGTCTTACAAAAGCGACTTAGGTACTGAGATTAGATGACCGTGGTCTTGTTTGAAAATAGTTGTTGTAAGTAGTGCGTGACTTGAAAGAATCTCATGGCTAAAGTCTCTGTCTTACGGGACTTCATACCACACCAACATTTTTGGAATCTTTTAATTCTCACTGGCAACACAAATTAGATGATCTACAAGTCTCCGAACTAAAGTTTAAATCTTAACAATGTATTTGATGTCTTTTTGCTGTTCAGTTATTTCACCGAGTAATCATTTCCATTTATTTGCACTAATGCAATCTTTGTTATACTTTTTTTGAAACTTTCAAGTTTTTGTACTTTCATTATTGCTAACCTGCTCTGCATGTGTACGGCGCCAACATTTTTGAATTCTTTACAACGTTCTACTTTGTCATCTACTCTTTGTCCTTTATTTCTGGCCCCGGGCATGGACTCGTCTCGCGAGACGTATAAGTGTCTCTCTGAGAAGATGACATCTCGTCTCTTTCCAAGATATATATAATAGAGAGATGTGTGTATATAATATGCTTTGATAAATGTAAAAAAAAGTTGATGTATTTCAAACATATATATGTACATATACTGTATTTCATATACAGTTGTACTTGAAGGTTTGTGAACTCTTTAGAATTTTTTATATTTCTGCATAAATATGACCTAAAATATCATCAAATTTTCACTCAAGTCCTAAAAGTAGATAAAGAGAAACCAGTTAAACAAATGAGACAAAAATATTATACTTGGTCATTTATTTATTGAGGAAAATGATTGAATATTACATATTTGTGAGTGGCAAAAGTATGTGAACCTTTGCTTTCAGTATCTGGTGTGACCCCCCTTTGCAGCAATAACTGCAACTAAACGTTTCCAGTAATGTTTGATCATTCCTGCACAATTTTAGCCCATATCTCTGTACAGAACAGCTTCAATTCTGGGATGTTGGTGGGTTTCCTGACATTAACTGCTCGCTTCAGGTCCTTCCACAACATTTCGATTGGATTAATGTCAGGACTTTGACTTGGCCATTCCAAAACATTAACTTTATACTTCTTTAACCATTCTTTGGTAGAACGACTTGTGTGCTTAGGGTTGTTGTCTTGCTGCATGACCCACCTTCTCTTGAGATTCAGTTCATGGACAGATGTCCTGACATTTTCCTTTAGAATTCTCTGATATAATTCAGAATTCATTGTTCCATCAATGAAGGCAAGCCATCCTGGCCCAGATGCAGCAAAACAGGCCTAAACCATGATACTACCACCACCATGTTTCACAGATGGGATAAGGTTCTTATGCTGGAATGCAGTGTTTTCCTTTCTCCAAACATAATGCTTTTCATTTAAACCAAAAAGTTCTATTTTGGTCTCATCCGTCCACAAAACATTCTTCCAATATCCTTCTGGTTTGTCCATGGGATCTTTAGCAAACTGCAGACGAGCAGCAATGTTTTTTGGACAGCAGTGGCTTTCTCCTTGCAGCCCTGCCATGCACACCATTATTCAGTGTTCTCCTGATGGTGGACTCATGAACATGAACATTAGCCAATGTGAGAGAGGCCTTCAGTTTCTTAGAACTTACCCTGGGGTCCTTTGTGACCTCACAGACTATTACACGCCTTGCTCTTGGAGTGATCTTTGTTGGTCGACCACTCCTGGGGAGGGTAACAATGGTCTTGAATTTCCTCCATTTGTACACAATCTGTCTGACTGTGGATTGGTGGAGTCCAAACTCTTTAGAGATGGTTTTGTACCCTTTTCCAGCCTGATGAGCATCAACAACTCTTTTTCTGAGGTCCTCAGGTCCTTTAATCGTGCCATGATACACTTCCACAAACATGTGTTGTGAAGACTTTGATAGATCCTGTTCTTTAAATAACACAGGGTGCCCACTCACACCTGATTGTCATCCCATTGATTGAAAACACCGGAGTCTCATTTCACCTTCAAACTGACTGCTAATCCTAGGGGTTCACATACTTTTGTCACTCACAAATATGTAATATTTGACCATTTTCCTCAATAAATAAATGACCAAGTACAATATTTTTGTCTCATTTGTTTAACTGGTTTCTCCTTATCTACTTTTAGGACTTGAGTGAAAATCTGATGATTTTTTAGGTCTTATTTATGCAGAAATATAGAAAACGAGCCAACCCGCGGCATACCATACGCCGCATAATCAGGCCAGTTTTTTAATAATTTTTAAGCACAGGGAGAAAATTAACATTTGAAAAATCGATAATGTAATAAATCAGCAAGAAATGCAACATTGTAACAATGCACAGAACGAACCAACACACGATCGTCCGTGCGGCGCTCAGGCCCGGGAGGAGAGGGGAAGGACGTCTGTTGATTTCTCGTCCAGTATGCGCTGCCCGCTCATGTGCCCACCTCCAACTCGTCACTTGAGTCGTCGTCTTTAGACAGTCCAGATACACCTGTGACTGACATAGACGTTTCATTGCTCTGTGCGGTTTTGGCTGCTTTTCTATATATAATCCACCAAGACACCCAACCACGGTAGCAGCGAGGTGGGAGGGGGGTGTGTACAAAGTGCAGGATCATCTAAGAAGATGCATGTTTGTTGCGGATGCGAATCGCTGTATGTAGCATGTAAAACAGTTTGCAATGGTGCATGCGGTCATACGTTGTAACCGAAAACTCGGTTTTTAAAGACTGCTTACTTCATTGTGTATACGACTGTAGGTGAATGAAAAGATGCAACTCTGGAGAGGGCAACATACAATACAGCGTTTTACATCCGTGATAAACATGCCTCTTCTTAGATAGTCCTGTCGCGTCCACCCTCGTTTTCAAGGCATACACACCGCCTGGTCATGTGGTGCCTCTGTGTGAACCGGTCAGGCACAGAGAAAGTCAGCTGCCTAGAGAGATTCTCAACTGTTGTAGGGCCTGCATTGGTGAAGCAGGTGAGACGGTAATGAAACAGAGGCACAGGGCATATTGGTTTTTAAAGACTGCCTCCTTCATTGGGTTTTAATCAATGCACGGAACGAACCAACACACAGTCATCCATGCGGCGCTCAGGCGCGGAGGGTGGAACGGGAGGAGAGGAGAAGGGCGTCCACTCCGCTCCCTCTGTCATGCTAGTCCTGCTGATTTCTCGTTCAGTATGCACTGCCTGCTCCTGTGCCCACCTCCAACTCGTCACTTGAGTCTTTGCACAGTCCAGATGCACCTGTGACTCACGTAGACTTTTCATTGCTCTTTGCGGTTTTGGCTGCCTTTCTATATATAATCCACCAAGACACCCGACCACGGTGGTAGCGAGGGAGGTGTGAACAAAGTGCAGGAGTATCTAAGAAGACGCATGTTTGTCGCAGATGCGAATTGCTGTATGTAGCGTGTAAAACAGTTTGCTATGGTGCACACGATCGTGCATCGTAACCGAAAACTCGTTTTTTAAAGACTGCTCACTTCATTGTGTTTTAACCTCAGTTGTAAAGGAATGTTTTAAGGATCCCATGAGATACCCCTCGCAAACAGTTTTACACCGGATATGGCGATTCACCTCCGCGTGAAACATGCCTCTATTAACAGTAAGCGTGGGTCGGAGCTGTATGTGACCTCTACGACAGACGAATATAAATGACGCCGGTTTTTCTGTGTCGTCGCGTCCGAGTTGGTGGGCGTGGCTCTGTGAGTTGCCGTCGTATCCAATGGTCTTGGAGTTGGAGGGAGTGGCTCCTTCCTGCATGCGCCATAGGTGTCTCACTTGTCAGTGGCTTAGTGAATCCACGCCCCTTCCGGCGTGCTTTCCATGGTTGTCTTGCCTTAGTGCATTATATATATAGATTCTAAAGGGTTCACAAACTTTCAAGCACAACAGTATATCTCCTAAACTACCAACTTCCACAACTTTCCATCACCACTGTTATCCAAAAGCACTAGAATCACTAATATCAAAAATTTTAATTATTAATGACAGCCTTTAGAAACCTAACAGTGTTGTAAGTTCCTGGATTCTTTCCTGTTGTTCATTACAATCACAACTTCAATTTAAAAAAGCATTCATGATGATTTGTGTGATATATTGCATGTCAATAAATGAGTCGCATATTCAAAAAAGATTTTGGAGAGACAATTGCTCTACTTTTCTTTGCCTTTTATATTAGTAATGCATCTGAGGCCAAGAAATTCTGTTATGAGAGAGACTGCCCGGAAAACTGGAAAAATGCCAACGAGGACAACTGCTGCGTTTATCATGCGAACATCCACTCCTGTCCGCTGGCGTTCATGGTTGGTGATTCAGCATTTTACTAATTACAGCTCTCAGTGGTTAAGGTTATTAGAACGTTCACTTGATTGTTTCCAGTTTTTTTGACTCAGTATTAGATGGAAGCAAATAATCTGATCCTGGAGGTGCAGGGTACACAATTATTTCACCACAGCTGTCAGACTGAAACCTCTTTAGGATGCATTAATCATTGCTTTGTAATGACATTTTTTTTCCTTATAGTGTTCCAGGAAAATGTCTACAACAGTCACCCTGTTTTTTGTATTTATTATTATTATTATTATTATTTTTTTGTTATTTTTTTTTTTTACAGAAACAGGGTGGCATTTGTGGCCCTTGGATCCCAGATGATGGCAAAATTGTTACACACACCATATCTCAGGCCGGCAAAATGTCTCAGGAGAACTGGACAGCTAAGGTACTATAGATCCCATCTCCTTCTAGAGCCAGCTCCTTTCATTGACTAAATATTTTAACGCTTGCATTAATCTCATGGCAGGCAAGGGTAAGCAGATGTGCCACATGCAGATAGTCCACAAGTCACCTATGGTGCAGTACATACATACAGACATTCCATGTCACCTCTTATTGAATTGCAAAGATCTACAATAAGAAGACCAAAACAAATTGCTGCAGCACTGTTATTAATCTGGAAGTGTGCATTTAGCTAATATTGTATTACCTTGGATGAATTTTAGTTGCAAAAGACATTTAAATTTTAGGCAGGATATACTCTGAAAATTGTAGATATCTCCTGATATTCTATTATTTTTTTCTACCAATGTTTATTTTTCTAGTAAGTTTTAAAGCCTGTAAAAGTATCCAATTTAAATGAATAATATGTTACACATCCATCCATCATCCTACCCACTATATCCTAACTACAGGGTCACGGGGGTCTGCTGGAGCCAATCCCAGCCAACAGAGGGCGCAAGGCAGGAAACAAACACCGGGCGGGCAGGGCGCCAGCCCACCGCAGATATGATACACATTACACACATAATAGTCATAGCCGCCTGTTAGATCACTCACTCTGTCATTATAAATTTATGACTGGAACCTACTTTGGAGCAATTTATAAACTCGCCTTACAGAGCCATCTGTTCTGAGCATCACCAATGGGCAGTGCAGTCGGCTACTTGATGTGCGTAATGTTCAGTGTTTTAATGATCCTAAATGTGGACATACAGTTATTTCCAAAAACATTCTTGTGACCAATTTTAAACGTGGAGATGCATGAACAAATGTTTCCAAATCTTTCTGACTTGCAGTCTGTTTATAAATCACACATTATTTTAAACTTGTGTGTACGACAAAGAGTGTAATGTCTGTGTCCTCAAATATCCTTAAATGGTAAGAACTGACCCACGATTAACCCTGTGAAAATGGCAAAAGAAAAGGCAATCGATCTGAATGTTTAGTTAATGTTGGTGTTTAGTTCTTGTATGACAGCATGGGTGCAAACTGCGGCACCCGCCATGTTTGGAAATCTCATCTTCTGCTCAGACTCCATGTAAACTAGACCTCGACATCCCTCATCATAGTGAATACTAATGAACAATGGAGGCATGCGAACCCAAGCATAGGGAGAGGTGAATGGCCGTTCCCCATTGTGTGTTTGTGTGACAGTTCCACATACTGATCCCACTTTTAATAGTGCAATTACTCCTGTTTTAGAGTATCTGCTGTTTCATGTTTACTTTTGAGCCCGCACAAAGTGAAGGAGTATTCCTCTATGAAGAGACCTTCCAAAACTTGAACATTTATATGCCTTTCACCTCAGCACATTAAACCTACAAATAACTCAAGCCAGGGTTTCCCTGTGTGAAGTTACATTTAGTTGACTCTTCATATATCACTGATAACTTTATTTCCGTTAGGATTTTGTGATGTGACCCAGCAGCCATTCTACCTGTACTTCAGAATAGGTCATCCACCTGAAGCTAAACATGTTCAGCCTCGGCCGGTACATCTAGGAAAAGCTTGGGATGCTACTGAAAGAGATGTTGGTAAAACCAGCAGGGGGATGTGGATGTGGATCCCAGTGCCCCAGTGCAGTATCGGGAACACTGTGCTGTAAATATGGTGCCGTCCTTTGGATGAGATCTAAAACTGAGGTCGTGACTCTCTGTGGTCATTAAAGATCCCTGGATATCCTTTGTAATGAGCAGGGGGTATCCTGATGTTCTGGCTAAATTGCCCACCATGGCTTAGTCCAGCGTTTCTCAATCTTCTTTAAGTATTTGCCACCCGAGTTTTCATAACAGTTTTAATCGCAAGTAACGTTTTTTTGAAAGGAGCCCACTAATACCAATTTGTTCTTTTTTAATTAATGATATACTGTATCATAGATGCATATTTTATTATACCTACTTAACTTTTATCGACATTTATCTAACTCTATATTTATTTTTCTACTATCAGAATGTAGTTGAAGTTAATTTGTTTTGGTTTCAATAGATGTATTTTTCACTTTTTTGATTCTTGCTTTCTTTTTTTCACATCTTCGCGCCCCCTTTTTGTTACTTTGTGCCCCCCTAGGGGGTCCTGCCCCACAGTTTGAGAACCACTGACAGTCATTCTTGCCCCCTAATTATTCCCCTGTCTGTATCTGGCTATCACTCTCACAACTTAGCCACCTAATAACTCTTGTGTGGTGAGCATACTGGTGCAAAAATGTCTGCTGTTGTATCATCCTGGTGGATGCTGCAGAGTAATGTTAGTTTTAGCACTTTGAGTAGTGAGAAAAGTAAAATGTGAATGTAAAAAGTGATTATTATTATTGTGCTTGGTGGGGTGCTTACACACACTTATTATGGAGAGCTGAAGACACCCTCTCTAATGTTGAGTGAGTATATTTAACAATATGGTGTGCTTTTGTTGCATCCTCTAAATAGTTCTGTTTATTTTATAGGTGGTCCTGTTTCACCTTGGAGTCACTTCAATTATTGCGCACATCAAAATTGGCCTGATGCATGCTGCTTTGGAGGCTAAGGTGTCCGTTCTCAGTCCACTAGGTTGTCATTTTGATATTTTAATGTTTCTTTAGAAGTTCTTATGGGATGTTCTTGAATTGTTGTCTGCAGATAGCTTCATGGCTAAATCTGTTTGCCTTTTGTACATCATGGTTCACTAAGTCTAAAATATTTTATTCCTATGCAGTATGATTATAGACAAACAAGATTATGAACATATTTTTTTGATAATAGCAAGATGGCTGTGTGGTGTCAGAAATGGTTGATAGTCACCATTACCTTCACAGGACCTACAGTAAGTTCCTTAAACTAGTGTGGACAGGGTGCCAGAGATCGCCCAACCCCAGACTTACAGACGCAAGTCCCGTTTAAATAAAACTGGTTTACTTGTACAACTACCTTCCAGAGAGGTTCCAAAAGTGCAATAGACACAAATGCTGTCTTGTTCCCTTCTCCTCCCATGTCCACTTCCACCCAACTCTGACTCACCTGGATGAGGTCAAGAGGCTTCTTTTTCTTTTATCCCGGACCTGAGAGTACTTGCAGTGCCAGGGTGTGGCTCGATGGATGCACTTGTGTGTCAAATGAGGAATCCCTGCAGCACCCACTGGTGGCCCCCACAGAACCCAAAAAATCTGTTCAGGGGAACTACAATATCCAGATTGCCTTGTGGGTATCCGTAGAGGTAACATGACCCAAGGGAGCTGTCTCTTATTGTTCCAGGGAGCCTGTAGTCCTTCTGAGTTGTTTTCCCCCATCCTATCATTATATTGTCCTCTCGGCTGGGTATTGTTCCTGGGTCCAACCCACCCTACCTACTCTGGCACTGGCCTCTTCCGCCTAGTTTCTGGGCGAGATAGCATAATCTTTGCCCTGGTTCTTATGGTGGCATAGGGCTGGGCTTCTGTCCACTTTAGGAACCATACTCCTTCCCAGCCGGGACGCCTGCACGCCCATGCGTGTCGTCCATCACACCAGCCAATGCTTTACTGCAGAATGAAGTATAGTGAAGTGAGTCAAAGTCTTCATGACACCCAGGGTCACTGGGTAGAAATTTGATATTTAGATAGAAGAACAAGAGGCTGTGATGAAGTACGGTGTTGCATGGATCTAAAGATCAGTTTTGAAACTTTGTCCTGTGGCACTTATTCCTAAACAGGCCCCCAGATTGGCTTTACTTGATCATGTTGACCTCTTTTGGATAAAAGCATCTGCAAAGCAAATACATGTAACTGAGTTGTCAGAAACGTCAGCATTCCTCCATTTTAAAGAGTAACATACAGCACACCTTAACAGCTCTCTGATTTGCAGGCTTTTTCTCAAAGGCACACTAAGCTTAAAGTGTCAACGTAAACCAAACCACGGTGCTGATAAACCCCAGGCTCAGAGGTTAGTGCTACGGCCTGTCACCTTCACCAACCAGGGTTTAACTGCTGCCCTTGCATGTTCTCCACATGCCCCCATGTCACTTTTGTCCAGTTACTTCTGGTCCCTTCCATAGCACAAATGTTAAATGGACCATATTTAAGGGGGTATAGGTTTTATACGTAAACTACCCCACTTTGTACTGGCATCCCACCCAGGGTTGGTTCTTTACACTGCTGGGATAGACTTATGGTGGAATGAATAAAAGGAATTTAGCTACACAGAGCATGCAAGACTGACTGCTTTGGTTAGATCCTGGTAGAATTTGCTCCAGTTTTTACAACTGTAATGGAAAAAACAGAATAAAAATGCAGACATAATACAGTGGGAAAGTACGAGCTGTTTACAAATTACAAATATCTGTTTTCATTTGGTTGGCTTTGTATTTTTTCCCTCTCGATATAATTGCAATATTTCAGTGTTTGATGAAGGGCGCTATAAGCTGTAAACTGCACCATTTTAAAAGAAGACCCCCTTACCCTAGAGCCGTGCTTATCTCTTGTGTGCATTAGTATGCGGTGATGATGTCTGTGACCCCGATGAAGGCTGCCTAACCTGTCCGGCTGACTGTGGCACCTGTCCAATGTCGCTGGGTATAAAGCTTGCTATTGGGCTTCCGGTGGCTGTCTTCTTCACTGGGTTCATCCTCACCATGGTGGTAAGTTTGAAAAATGCTGATCCTTATAATGGCGGTTATTGTAGTTGTGCAGGCTGATTTGGGTGACTGCCCACCCCTAAAAAAGGAGATGCAGCACAGCAGACAGTGTGAAAAATGGCTTGGAACAAAGGAAAGAATGAGAGAGAGGATAACCTCTGTGCCCCCTAACACAATTTCTACAGTGAGAGAGATGGAGGGAAAAACACAAACTAAAGAGACGCCGAGGCTTCTGCTTCGTTTTAAATGGCTGAGTTTAATTGTCTGAAATGAGTGTGAGTGATTGAGCAATTAACTGAAGGGGGGCCTTGTTTTGAAAAGAACGCTAAACTGGTACACCGAATGAATGATTGCGGTAAGAGCTGAATGCTTGTTTTGGCCTAATTAATTCCCTCTAAATGCCAGGATGTCAAACAGTGGACTACAGCTTTAATTTCTATAATCAATGTTGCTTCATACTGTAAATCACCAGTGCTTGTCTGTCAGATTCAGGTCTTTTGAATCAACGTTGTAGTGTGCTCAGCTGAAACAAATGCGGATTCACTTGACGCAATCAGTTTCAATTGTTAGGGCAGGGGGGCCCAGTGCTAAGTCATTGGAGCGGGAGCCACAGCGCTGTTAGTTCAATCTCCACCTGCCCGCTCTATGACCCTGAGCAGGTCACTTCACCTGTAAGTGACGTACCTGCAAACAGTGGCCCATACAGATGAGGGAAAAAGCACCATAATACAATAAATCGTCTTCTTTTTCATCAAATTGGAATGTGATTGGACATCTTTTAATCTTACAGTCTTTGGACAGGCAAGCTTCTTTTACTTTACAGAGGACGTTTCTATTGTGAGCAGCATTTCAAGGGGCTATGCACTTACGGCGAGGAAGCAATCAAAAGCAGGGAGAAGTGTTGCGGTACCCCATTTAACAACAACCAAAAAATGAAAGAAAGACAAACGGGTGCTTAAACACACAACTTGAAAGACATCAATGTAAGGCCAGTTACGCCGTGCTCTCTTTCCTCTTGTAAGCGTCTCTGGCTGTTAGTGGACTTGAGTACACTTTATATGGCAGGTCAGCCGGAAGGGGCGGAGCTTACTCTACATGTCACAGCTGGGAAGGAGTGTCCTCATTGGGTGTCTTCTCTGGGCTAGGGGGAAAGGACAGGATACCATTAACAACAGCGCCATCTCTCGCCCTGGAGGGCATTGCTTACCCCAGTCAGGCTTGTTTTGGGGCGCATGCATGACACACTATGATTGCGCAGATTAAGTGACTTGTTTAGCACCCCACAGTAAATCAGTCATGGAAACTAAACCAGGGAAATTGCAGTTTACCCTCTAACACATTAGGCAGCAGACAGCTTTCATTTGACTTAACTTTTTAAATCTTATTTTTCTGGCTTTGTAAATAATTAATCATCACATTCATGTAGTGATAAACTGGACTAAGCTGGTTAGAAAATGGATTGTTACCATGACTCATTTTCATTAATGTTATTATTAATTCAGTGGTATTCATTCATTAATGATTAATAATTTGACAGGGAATAACTAAATGAATATGAAACATTACAATGAATGCCGGGAATATTAAGAAGTGCAGGTTCCACCACCAAATTACTCATGATCCATGCAGAGCGGAGGCAGAACCTCTGTGTTTTTCCCAGTTGAGTCTGGGGTTCGCCAGGGTGTGTTCTTGCTCCTACTCTGTTCAAAGCTTGCATGGACTGAGTGTTGGGTAAGATCGTGGGGTCCAGCGGCTGTGGGGCATCTGTTGGTGAAGAAAGATTCACTGATCTTGACTTTACTGACGATGCTGTGATCTTCGCGGAGTCAATGGAGGCTCTGATTGGGGCACTCAAGAGACTAAGCGAGGAGTCTGAGTGTCTGGGCTTGTGAGTGTCCTGGATAAAAACCAAGATGTAGGCCTTTAATGACCTTTTGAGCACAGCCATCAGCAGTGTGTCTGTCTGCGGAGAGAGTGTCGACCTTGTCGAGAGGTTTACTTACCTTGGCAGTGACATTTATGTCTCTGGAGACTCTTCCTATGAAGTCAGTAGACCAATTAGGAGAGCATGGGGGGATCATGTGATTGCTGGAAAGGGGTGTGTGGCGCTCCCGATATCTATGCAAAAGGATGAAGGTCCAAGTCTTTAGAGTCCTGGTGCTTCCTGTCTTGCTATATGGTTGCGAGACATGGATGCTATCCAGTGCCCTGATTGGTTTCCTTTGGTACTGCGTCTCCTGAATGAGGCACATTACCTGCATTGTGAGGGAGCGTCAGTTACAGCACTATGGCCATGTGACGCGTTTCTCTGAAGGTGATTCAGCTAGCACTCATTGTTGACAACCGGAGCAGCTGGACCAGGCCAAGGGGATGCCCACGTTACACCCGGCTGCGGCAGATAGAGGGTCATTTCCTGTTGGTGGGACCGGACTAGGGGGAGGTGGGGGTTAATTGCCAGCCAGGTCCCGAGCTGTTTCATCATGTGGTGGGTGAAGCAACGTGCCGTACCAGTGCATGCTCCCCAACCTAACCTGTCCGCTAGTTGAAATTTCTCGGTCTCTGGAGCTGTAATAGACAAGTGTGTTTAGAAAACAGGAGGCACAGGCATTTCATTTACTTCGTTGGCCTTTATCTAGGTGACTTAAAACATTTGAGATTCACACTTGGTTACATTTCTTCAGTTTTTCAAATTGAGGCACAGGTAGGTGAGGGGACTTGTTCATGGTCACAAAGTGTTAGTAGCGAGATCTGAAATCACAACCTCCGGGCTTGAAGTCTAACGCCTTAACCGCTTTGTCACACTGCCTGCAGCTTGCTTATCTTGACAGGAGTATGGGCCTGGGCCCTTGAGAAAGGCTCTTAACCTGATAATTGCTCCAGAGGAGCTTTACAATGACTGACCCTGCACTCTGACCTCCAGAGGTCATGTGAAAAGACAATTTTCCCTTGGGGACAAAATTGAAAATAAAGATTTACATGGCCTTACTTTCACTATTGTATTGTCAAGGCACGATTTAGAATAAATTTTCTCTCCGCAGTAAAGTTCATTTTGTAACCCATGTTTTAACTACAATACCCAAAAACAGTGGGCCCAGATAACACTTTTATACTGAAGGATTCTCTTAGGAAATAAATAATTTGTCTTAGAAGATGTTTGATTTTTAGAGCTTTAATTATTGAACCAGTTATGTTAAGAAGCTGCTGTTCCACTTGTTCTGCCTGACTGCAGTTCAATCTCACAACCTGATGAATGATTTCTTTTTAGTGGTTCCAGTACCAGAAGCAGAAGATGTTTTGGGATGAGAGCTGGATCATTAATTTTAAGGAAATCGTTATTGGTAAGCAGCTTGGCATTTTTATTATGACTCTTCTAATAAGAAATCAGGTATATTGTAATAATCTGTGGTTCCTGATTTATGTTTTTCTTTATCAGGCAAAATTGATGATGACGTTGGATTTGGTAGCATTACAAGTTTACAGAAACTGAACAATCTCTCCAACACCAGCCACGTCACAGACATCACTGTGAAGACTGACAAAAGCACCTCACCGGTGCAGAGCTGCCTAGAAGTCGGGGTTTAGTATGTCAGACTCAAAAGACTAAAATTTACTGCACTTCGTTATACATTGAAATTTTTTGAAGGCGCAAAATTAGGGAAAGACACTCATGGGCCGAGCTTTAATAACAAGTCTGCTCCTTGATTTGTTTGACTTTTACACATTCTAATGAATCTTTTTATGATGACGTCTTACATATTAATTTAATTTCAAAGCTAATTCTGCGTTCACTTTAAATGAAATTGTTGACGGTAGCATGGAAGCCAATTTTTTAAACATCAGAATGTGGTGTCTGTGGTTAGACATTGGAGAGCGATGGGGATAACTGGTTATAGTACCTTTCATAATAAACATCACTTCATATTTTAATCACATCGCACAAGCAGGCAAACATATTTGTTTTTTCTTTTTATACACGTAGGTTGCCATTCATTAAGATGGTCTAAGCATGGTCATTATAAACGCAACAAAAATGTATAAAATCATGTGACATTTACAAACATGAGCACACATGCCTATTTAAAGGTACAGTAATATGAAGATTCAAAAGATTTATTTAAAATGTAATCAAAGTCATGCAAACAGAAGGTAAAACCAGCTGACAACTGAGGACAAGAAAATCAAAACTCCATACATCAGCTTCCCAAAAGGAAATGAACCTCTAGGGGGTCCATGGACCTTTCAAACAATTAACCATCACAATGAGCCAATGGTGCGATCTGAAGCTCAGTTTAGTCCCAAGGCCACACAGCTCGTTTTTGAGATTTTTTTTAGACACTGAGTTTATAAAATAAGATTTCCTTTTTATCGACACATTTTGATTATGAACTCAGCCCAAAATGAGGAGAAAGGGATTGATGCAGACTTGTGAACAGCAGGCTTGAAATAAAGTGAGATGCCACTTTTCACCTTCTCTAATCTAAAGTCTTTATCATTATATTCAATGGGTTTGACTCCTTTTCTGGACTTAAACCTACTATGTCACAATTTACATTCCTCTTGTGGAAATTCTGTAATTCTCCGAGCACATTCTCCGTGTGTTCTTTCATCCCAGAAGGCTAATATCGCTCTTGATCATTGTGTAACAACAATGTCACTGCATTGCTTTCAGGAGGCTCACATCTTAATTCTATTATATGTTTTATAAAATGCCTCAAATGAATTCCATTATGAAGTTTGATGTATCATACTGGTCATGTCCAGTAAAGTAAAGTATCAGTTATCAATGGCATAATATAATGTAAAATACAAAATGGCTGACTCATTGTGTGCAGGGTTCATTTTGTGTGCAGTTATATGCAGAACACATCGGTTAATTATTCATTGATGATCTTCATATTCTTATTTTATTTCTACTATAATTCTACTATTATTACATTTTTGAAATCTAAAATTAGAAGTACAGTGAGTCCAGTGAACATTTATGTTTTGTGTTAGCACTGCTCTCTCAAGGTTCATTGTGTACCTCTGAAGTATTAAGCTCCTTCTGTTGAATTGCAGTGATGGAAGGTCAGTTGCCATACGAAGACTGCAAAAGAAACACTTCACTCTGTCAAAATCAATCCGAAAAGAAGTGAAAGAAGTCAGGTAAACACAACAGTCTTTCCTTAATGTTTTAGAAAGCTGAATTTAACAGATGTAGTCACTGTCTATTAATACCAGTGAACGTTTTGCTGTCAAGTTAAAAAGTATGTTTTCTTCCAAACCAAAGATTCAATTATTAATTAATAGAACTAGGATGGTGTGCATATGGTAGGTTGATAGCTATGTCAACTGATTTTTTTATACTAAATTTATTGAACAAATGCTTGACTTTATCGCAGTGCTGTTAGTGCATGGCAGGTATAATTTTGGGCAGAAGAAAACTAAATTGGACAACATGTCTCCTACGTTGTGCTTGTTCTAAATGCACTGCATCATGGCTCCTGAGCCCAGGGTTTGACTGTGTAGTGTCTGAACCTTCTCCTCATGTCTGTGTTGGCTTTCATTCAGCTCTTCTACTTTCCTCCCATACACCAAAGATGTGCAAGTCAGGCTAATTGGCGGTTAGGAGTTCTTAAAAGGGAAAGATTTAAAGCATAAAACCTCCCTTCTCCAAACCAAAAACTATAAATAGATGCTTAAAATAGGTTTATTTAACAATACTATAGTTAAATACAAAATAAGTATAATCAAATTTAAGAGACCAAAGGCAAGGGCAGAAATCTTTAAATAGAAACAAAGGAAGAAGGTGTATGTGATGTTATAGCCAGGGCTCCCCACCAGCCTGGTTTTAAATTCATGTTGTCTTTGTTCATTTTTGACTCTTTTGTGTCTGTTAATTTATTTATGTTTATTGGCTATTGTTTCTGTTTAAACTTCAACGCCTTGGTGATGTTGTGGGGGGTCCCTCTAGAGGCAGGTATACCTGCCAATCACAGACAGGAACCGCCCTCTGCCCATAAATCCAGAGGGTCTCCCACAGTCCCCGGTGGTTCATTGTGGAGGCGCTCTGAAGTTGAGGAGTTTGTGTCTTTTTCGCTGTGCTTTGTGCTTCTGTTAAATTCTACATTTCTTCTCACCTTCTGTTCTGTGTTTTGACTTTGCTATTGGATTCTGGGACTGTGTTTACCTTGGATTGCCTTTGCCGTCAGCTCCTTTGTGCCTTTTGTCTTGTTTGGAGCTTTACAATGTATCAAAGCAGTTTGTGAGAATACAATTTTTTATTTTATAAAGATCCTGCATATGCCCGCTTATCTTGCTGGGATTTTCACGGTAAATTCCCCCCCCCCATCAGTGGGGATTATTAGATTACATTACATTATGTTTAATTGGAAGTTTTATTGGAACTGTTGGGACTCTTCAGTGATTTGGGACTCCTAGTTCATAACAATATTTGGAAATATAAAAGCAAAAAATGCAGACTAGGATCTTGTTATGATGTAGACATTCATTAAAAATGTATTAGTGATTTTATATGCTTTTCTGACATTTTTTTTTTCAGTAGGGGTTTTGAATATCAAAGAACAATTTACTTTGAAACCGAGCTTATTAAAGTTGAATTCAGTATCTTCAGCCTGTGTCTACTTTGAGACATAACTTTACTGGAAAAAATTAAACTTGGACATTAGTACTTAAGAAAGTGGAAACCTCTGCCAAGTGATTTGCTGATCATAGGAGAATATAGACTCTTGAGTTTCAAGCTGTGCATAATATGTGGCTCACTACACAAGACATCTGCCTAATGGTTCTATCCCAAAAACTACCTCATTTGGCCCATACACCACCTTAAAATAAGTTGGATCAGTCGCTTATAAACTGGCATTTCCTGTCCATTTTCACGTGTCCAGGTTTTTCTAACTCTTACAGTAAATCTTCTCACCACCAGCTCCTGGAAAAGGAGAATTTCTATGAGACTGAGCGCATGCTTGACTCTAGCACAGTGGCTCAACTGTTGAATATTTGGTCAATTGCTGGGGGTTATGGGCCAGAGGAACATTCTTGGGTGCCATTTTAAGATTTACACAGCCCTAGTTTATTGCTGTCATTTTATTTGCATTGTCCTGATAAACCAGATGGGTCCATCCAGAGATCCAGGAGCCACACAGTGTAGATGTCATTACGAATGTATTAGGCGTTTTTATTTTTTTAGTGAAATCTCTCTTTGCATTTTTTGAGGAACAATTCTGTATCATTATTTGGCTCCTATTAAGGTTAGATATTTTTAATTATTTTGGTATTTTCGTTTATTACTGCACCATTTTGTTTTCTTATGGATGCTGCCATTTTGAGGATCCCATTGTTGAGACACAACTCCTAGTTGCTGGGGGACACAGTTCAGAAGTCACACTAATAATGTCATGCAGCATTATATAAGTCGACTCCACAGGTCTATCTTTATCTGAGATTGTACACATCAAAAGAGAGTTCTGTGAAATATTTGTGGTATTTCTGGCTTAGAACAAGTATTGATTCCCTTTTAGACTTAAGGTTTGGTTAGCATTTTGGATTTGGCAACAGTTATTGGTTATTGACCGTTTTGGTATTGGACTTCCACACCATCACCCGCTCCCTACATATTTCTAGCCTCCTTTTTGGCACTGGCTGTATAGATTGCTTAAAATTCCTCATAATTAAAAGTGTAATTTAGAGTTGCTAGGAAGCAGGCAGACCTTATTAATCATGCATGCTGTTAAAGTAGCCTATAAGATAAAGCAGTTGCCTTTCCCCTTGAAGTGCTACGGAGAGTAATACAGTATATTGGACACAGAGCAGAGTGCAAATTCATGCTGATAAGCCTGAAGATAAAAAATGCTTTCAATTCCAGAGCTACGTGAGGACTAGTAAGTCAAAAGAAAAGACATTTAATAGACAAGAGGGAAGGCAGGAAACTATTTAAACAATGAAAAACAGAAAAATGTGCTAAAGAAGATGTCAAAGGGGGTACAAAGTCACATCTGGTTAATGCATCATATATCTCTTTGTACACTCAATCTTCCAAAGAGGGCTTCTTTATAAGCTATTCAGTTTGTATGCGTGGAATTGTCTGACTCCGTGAACTGTCTGATTTTCTAGTCTTGTGTTTCTTTCAGTCCCCCATCCATAATTGCTTTAAAGTGCAGACCTTGATTGCACATCCATCTGACGCTGATAATCTTCTCTGTTTCCATAGGGAGTTGGATCATCCTAATCTGTGCAAATTCATTGGTGGATCAATTGAAGTCCCAAATGTTGCCATAGTAACAGAATACTGTCCTAAAGGGAGCCTGACTGATGTTCTTTTAAATGAAGAAGTTCCTCTGAACTGGGGTTTCCGGTAAACAATTTTAATCAAAATGTATTTTTGTATATAAGTTAACATAATAAATCCGGTGCTTTCCGTGGGAACAAAGCAAGACAATTTCACAATTGGGTATATTGGTAGAGTGGAAAATGACAAGAAATCATGAATTGAATAATCTCCACAGATGCACATCAAACACTCAATGATTAAAACTAGAGTTGAAAACAATGAGTTATCCATAAATAACCAGCACTGCCTTCTCAAAGTTCGCTTTTATATTTTATCTGAACATGCTCCTTTACTAGTTGAAAACTGACCCTCTCACTTGTGTTTTTGTGCTCAGCTGTGATGTAGACATAGCAGACCCCACTCATTCATCATATGACCTTTGTTTCTGTCTAATGTCATTTGGGTTAATTTTCATTCTACTGGGAATATTAGCCTCCTTAGAGACCTGCATGGCTGTTAGAAGAAATGTTAACCTAAGTACAGGCCTTGGCGTCTTTCATCGATTTTAATCCATCTGCTCCTTGTCAAAAATTCCTTTTGCTTCACTCGTACAGTACACACTGTACAGTAATTGTCATTAGCAGAAACATCAGGGATTTTACAGAGTGACATTATTGAAAGATAAGTAATGAGCCCGAGGACCAGTGAGGAATCTTTGTTCTCTGGTTTTTTTTTAAGGTGCTTATCTCATTTTGCAAATGGAAGAATAAACTTCAATAGGTTTAAGTCATAGTCCACATGGGTCAGCCTGCTACAAACTGAGACCTAGCTTTGGTGTTGAAAGCCACGCAGTGTAGCTTATTGAGGTTTAATAAACCCTACTATAGTGTGGAATAATAATGTTTCAACACCGCTCTTGTAGCAGGTTAACTCCTTAACTTGGTTGCACTCCACTCCTGCTTGTCTTCACTTAACACACTTCTAATACCAGTGAACTATCTGTGGACTCCTATTGATAACCTCACACTGGTTGGCTTACTGTGAGGAAGGATGGTCTGGGTTCTTATACCTCTTGGACTTGAATGTAAGACCTTACACTAATTAGTCTATAGAGGTGAAAAATATTTGACTTAGCATATTAAACTAAACAATGTTCTTCTAATTCGAGAGGCTCCTGTCGCTCTGCCTCAACATGCGATGGATGTGTACGTCAGTGCCTGTGTAGCAGGTTTACTTCTTACTTACGGTACACTGATTACATGATTTATGTTCACCACCCCACTTCTGACACCAGTATAAAAGACTTGTGCTACAGTTGCCATTGGTCCGATGCCTCCTGGATTGAAACTTAAAAGCTTTCTGGTCAACTGTGATGAGGAGTGGCTCCACTTCTAATACCAATCGACCATCTTGACTTGCACAAAAAGCCTTTCACTATTTAGTGACTTAGTCTGTTCATGTAGTTTAGCATTCCTGTGGCTGGAAGAGCTACCATCACTTAGCCTTCATGGATGTTGTTCTTGCATTGTTTTCATAACTGTATTGTACTCTTCTTCGTTTAAGTTTGCCATCCCATTTCTAACACCAAAGGTCATTAGCTTCCAGTTCTCAAACTTTATAGCTAATTATAGAGCAGACAAATAGTTGCCCTAGGCCTGATTTGATGAAGGAATAATCCAATAATCAAAGAAGCTGCCTTTTACTTTTTATTATTGCCTGCTAATGATATTGTTACACTTCAGGTCACAGGTTGAGTCCTTTACAACATAATCCTCATCTTAAGTTTGCCATCTTTAGCAAAAGATGATGGAACATGGTTTCTACCACCAATGAAGCAGATCATTAGTGTGCAACCTGTTACTTATCAGTCCCATTCTGGACCTAACCCTATGATCTTGTACTTATTAATCAAGCTCCAAGCCAAAAATCTAGTGAATTCACCTGCTGAGTTAATGTAATGTTCCTGTTTCCTGGGAACGCTGTCGTCACTCTTCAGTGTTGGATATAGATGTAAGCGCACCTCCGAATGAAACTAGCTCCCTATGTAATTTACCTTGAAATACTAAACAGAAAAATGCGTCATACTTGACAGATCCTTTTCCAGTCTAGTTGCATGCTTGGTAAGTGTGGGAGTAAAGAGAGAGAAGTGGAATGCTTTCATTTTTACTCCTTTTATTTCCTGCCATGGCAAATTACAATGCTTTACTGCCTTGTACACCACATTTTGTGTTTTAGGCCTAATCTCATGTGTTTTGGTACTCCTAAGCTTTATGTCTGAATATAACAGTTGTCTGCCATCTGCTGTATTAAACTGCTAAATTCAAGAGTCTGAAACCCACTAGTGAAGCTGCTGTGCTCATCGACGGTTGGGCACAAATGTCATGTTTAACTGGTAACTACAAAGTGAATGAACAATTGGAGCATAAAACACAATTTTGATCAATTGCGATTATTTTATTCAGAAACAGGTTAATCTTTTGAAATTCCATAAACGTTTAGAAAGGTTTTGCTGCATTGTCTGTATTTATATCTATCAGGAACCAGAAACAATAAAAGAAAAAATTAGCAGCTTCCCGATTTTACATGGAATTTCATTACACAATGTAGGTAAATATAACCGATTACAAAAAACCATCCACGCCAATTTTTTTTTAGAATGATGTAGTTTAACAGTCCCTTTCTCATTAATTGATGTGGAAATAATAAAAAAAGCATGTGCTACACATTTTCTGATGACACAACAGGTTTCATTTTTAAGTCATTTTCATAAACTCTGTCTATTCAGACTTTCTTTTTCCAGTTAAGACTCGCAGTCAAGAACTCACCCTGAATGAGGCACCATTCCATCACAGGGCATGTGGTCAGACATCTGGCCATTGACTCACGTTAGGACCGCTGGAAGAAGCCACAAGAAATTCAAGGCCATAATGAGTGGCATTAAACAAAAGTAACAACTCACAGGCAAATCAACCCATCAGCTCCACAGAGATCAGGTTTAGAGCTGCTGTGATCTCAGGTGCGACCTAAGGGCGAGTGTTTATTAAGTGATTTCACACTTTGGTTTGGATAATTGCCGAACATTACACAAAATATTTTGAGATGAAAGAAGCACGTTTAGGGCTTGAGCACTTAATAAAATTCAGTTTGTCCTGTACTCTCATTGTTCAGGGAGGAAACGCAGCTGAGTGTTTTATTTGATGTTTGAAGAGTATGGCCTGTTTTATAAGGCTAAAGGAGTATATTACAGATTGCAGCGTTGGCTACTGACCACATACTGTCCACTGTGAGCTCCTCCAGTTCTCTGAAACCATGGCCAGGGGAACGATCCTACAGAAATTAGAAAGATGACACAAAATGTAACCCTGGGGGAAATGTGTACTTTTTTTGCAGATTATAACTTTCTGCTAGCAACCAACAGACTATAGTCAGTGGGAATTCTAGTCCAAGCAGTTTCTAAAGTAAGCTCTTCGTCTTCATGTGTCTCCTTCTTAGATTGTCATTTGCTACTGATATAGCTCGTGCAATGGCTTATCTTCATCAGCACAAAATGTTCCATGGCAGACTTCATTCGAAAAACTGTGTCATCGATGACCGATGGGTTTGCAAAATATCAGGTAATCAGGTTCACATTACAAATAATTATTTCATATTTTGTATTATTCTTTATAAGTCTGAAAACATTGTGGTTAAGGTATAAAATTGTATAATCCTCCATATTGTGAGTTCTGCACTGTGTATGTAAAAGAAAGCTTATATTTATCCTTCTTTGTTACTGTACTTGATGTGTGCCAAATGAGGGGAAGTTGTAAATTATGAACATTTTGAATATATTATATTATGACATTAATCTGCATCCAACCTTGCAAGCAGGTCATCCAACTCGCAGGGAAAACTTGGGGTTGGT